>NW_026031255.1:0-78068 GCF_019186545.1 Solanum stenotomum
TGATTTTGACTAGTTAGCTAATTTTTCCATTTTTTTTTTTGTGTTGTTTATTCATTATTGGGCTTTATGTTTGTTTCACGTTTTCGATATCCACATTGGAACGTGACTATTCATTCGAAAGAAAACGCTCCCTAACTATGATGACTCCTTATTCAATAGGACTCGAATGACTCCTTATTCAAGGATGAATAAATATTTATTACTCTACCACAACTCTTAATGATTCTTGGGCTTTGTGATTTGTTGCTATTTTGGGCACTCATATATATGCAGATTAAATTAGGTATAGTTTGTTTCAAATACAATGTATTTAATCGTGATTCACATCTATTTCACTCGTTCACATTTCTCTCTATGTATTTGTATTTCAAAATGGTATCAAATACATATGTAATCTAATATCAAAAGATACATGCTGACTCTCTCGCTCGCCTCTCTTCTTTCACCAGCTATGTATCAATATTCCAGAATGCATATATCTAGTATTTTAATATCTTTATACATGTATTAGACCTGAGATTTAAAAAGATGATGTTTGACTTAAAATTTGATATAAAATTATTAACTAGTAAGATAATATATAATTATTTTAAACTATAAAGTAGATTAGTGTTTATGATACAAATATTTGTGAAATTAAATAATTTTTGGTTTTACCATACGGTTGTATAGACTTGGTTGGGGAGATTCCTTGTCAAATCTAAGTAAGATGCATATGCAAAATAGTATCACATTTTCCTTTAGTTATTTTTTTTAAAAAAAGTGATTTTTTTTTATTTTTAATAAGATGGTTTATACTTATACAAATACATTTAAGATTTTGAAAACGAAAATTCCAACGGATGTATTCACATGAAATGTCTAAAAGTTAGATAAAAAACTGTGTAAGTTTTGTCTTGTGCCTCCATGATTTGATCTCTTATCCCTTGAATTGGTGTGCGGGTAGTTAAGCGATCAAATTATACTGATTGGAAAGAAAATATATAAACTTTTGTGTGAAGGACCGAACAATATAACTCTCCTATGTCACAATTACTTTCTTTATATAACAAGCAATTCTTAAACTCATGTTCCTCCTTGATAGAATGCAAGGTGTTTTACTCAGACTATAGCAAGTTTCAATAAAAAATAAATTGTGTGTCCAATTAAATAATATTTCATAAATTAGGATGGATAGATTGTTATTTATATCTCCCGATTAAAATATATATTGAACTGTGTATGATAATTACTTATATATATCGTGATTGTTTTTACCTATTGTAATCATGATGGACAAAATTACTTGATATCTATTTTAAAGAAAGATAGCAGATATATATTGGTGAAATCTATTACAGTATAGTTCTTCGAAAAGGTCAATAAATAATTAGACAATAATTCAATATAATATTATAATTATTATATGAAGAAAATGATTTATACGCAATTTTATCCCTATCTCATAAATAAAGCGGTGTTCAATTGAGGTAGATGGAGTCAACTATTTTCTTGTATACTAGGTGTTTTGAGTTCTACCTACTACATGATGACTTTTTATTTCTTCTAACATCATTTGACTTTTGTTTTTCCTTGTCAAAAGGAATAAGTGCAAAAAAAAAGTTGGTATAAAATTTTCATTTGTTCACATTGGATATTGCAGAAAGGGAAATGAAATAGTAAAAGTTGAAACTCATGCTTTAGAAGAAAAAAAATAATATATTTTTCAAATCTTTTATCTTTGATTATAGGAAACAAGTTATTTAAAAACGAGAAAGATAAACATCCTAATAAAAATGGAGAAAACAAGTTTGATACGTGATATTTCACACTAATTGTGTCTATTTCATCCTCCAACACGCCACACCTCACCCTCATTAACACGATCAAAAACAACAATAACATACTCACCATAATCTACAAGTAGGATTTGAAAAAGATAGGACGTACGTAAACTTTATCTGTAACTTTGTAGGATAGAGAGTCTGTTTCTGATAGACCCTCATCTCAAAAGGATTATTTGCACACATTATGTTTGAATATTTTTTAGATATTATTTTCTGTAGACTAACCAAACACTAGAAAATAAATAAGAAAAAGGAAAGAGCAACTTTCACATATAGCAAACACAAAATTCATATTTGTATGCTATAGCAAACTTTGCATAATTGCGCTCCATAGCAAACATAAATATGTATATTTCTCTATACATATACAAAAGAAAGCAGTTGTATAATCTGCTTTGGTATACATATACAAAAAGATCAATTGTATAAAGTGAGAGAGGCGAGTGAGCGAGCGAGATCTAGGAGAGTGGCGAGTGAGATCTGGGAGAGTGGCGAGTGAGATCTAGGAGAGGGGAGAGAGGAGAACGAAAATATATGTATATATACAATTTTCACGCATTTTATACATTTGCGTTTTTGTATAAAGTGAGAGAGGAAAGTGAGAGAGCGAGATCTGGGAGAGTGGTGAGTGAGATCTAGGAGAGTGGAGAGATGGGAATGAAAATATATGTGTATATACAATTTTCTCTCGCTTTATATAAACACAAACACATTTTATACAATTTGCGGTTTTTGTATAAAGTGAGAGAGCGAGATCTGGGAGAGTGGCGAGCGAGATCTGGGAGAGGGGAGAGAGGGGAACGAAAATATATGTATATATACAATTTTCTCTCGCTTTATACAAACACAAACGCACTTTATACACTTGCGTTTGTATAAAAAACGAGAGAGGCGAGGGAGAGAACGAGAGTGGCGAGCGAGATTCACCAGGAGAGAGGTTAAATAGCAATAGTTTGCTATAAGGTACAATTAAATCAAACTATATTTATAGCATTTAATTTGAATTAATAGTTTGCTATTATATACAATTTTCCCAAAAGGAAATCACTTATTTTTCAGGATATTTTCCTTCATACCAAACACACCCAAAAGTTCCACTATCTAAGGTGAATGTAGGCAATACTTACAGGTTTATCTGAACCCAATATCTTTATCTCGAACATATATATATATATATATATTAAAAATAAAAGATTGACTAAATAATTACTACAAATTAGAAGAGATATACTTCTTATTACTTATTTGTACTAGAAGTATACATCCTCTAGCTAATTAATAATATCAAGAAGATGGACTAGGCAAGCAACTAGGTGTAGAGAAACTATGTTCTCTTTCAAGATTTAGGTTCAATCCCTTTGCTTTGTTAGTGTAAAGCCTTTTGATATTAGACCTTTGTTCACTCAGCAACTTTGTTAGACTCCTTTTGGCATTTGCTCTAAAAGGGCAATTTGATGCCAAGTATCCATCTACCAAATGTAAATATGCCTCCAAATCATGGCAACAAGCAACATCAGCATCAGGCTTCAAGAATGGTGACATTCTTGTGTCAACTCTCAGCTCAGTGCCGACATGAGCATATGCCCATGGCATACTTTTGTCGAGCACATTTAGCATCCCGCTTACAAATCCTGATTCTCTAAGCTTTTTGTCGAGTTCTTCACTCACAAACATCCCTGGAACTCTAGTTATAACATCTTGATTGTTCACGATACGTAGTACTTTAACATTTTTTGAGTTTAAACGATCTGCAAAGCTTTTATTCCCCACTCGAGGACCTCCAAAGGAGAAAACAGCCACGGGTGGTGCATCTGGTGTACATGTACTCACTTCATCTGCAACTAATAAAGCCAAAGCCGCTCCAAGACTATGCCCGGTCACAGTAATGCTTAAAGACTCACCTTTGTATTGTTCGATGAGTCTTTGCACTTCATTAACTACTGATTCAGCTAAACTAGGAACATTAACACCAGCTGTTTGAAACAAACTCAAGAATCCACATTCCACTTTAGCTTGTCCTTCACCCGACTCTGACTCTGACTCTGACTCAATCTGTGTTGTCTCTGCTGGGATTTGAACCAATAAGTCGCGGAAATTCTCCCCCCATTCTAAACAAGTTGCAGTACCCCTAAGAGCAATGACAATATCCCTCCGTCCCATGCGTTTAATCTCTGATCGATCATCACAAACCGCGACATAACCAATCCAACTCGATCTTTGTGTCATCCATCCAAGATCAGGTGCTACATCATCCACCCATTTTGGCAATCCAATAGACGATGTAGCATACAAACTCTTAGTCACCTTATAAGACTTATCAGGCAACGCCACTTTTCTTGAATCACCTTCATTACAAGTTGCAGGATTCGAATGAAAACAATGATAAGCTGCCTGAGTAAACTCCCCATAACGAATCAATTCTCGTCGTAAATTCTCATTCAAAGGATCAATTAGGCCTAACCAATCTTTACAACCATGATATTCTTTCCATCTACTACCAAGATTGTTTCTTGGAGAGTATTCTATGTTATTAGATGATAAAAGCTTTTTTAGCTTATTTAAATGTCTTGGAGACATTTCTTCAGCAACCTTGTGTTCAGGCCAAATTCTTGACAAATTCAACCCTTCCAACAAATTTTTTCCCCTGTTTACCTTCGACCCATTACTCCTTGATTCGCGGGGATGAATTTCGCCCCGCGAATCATTATCGAGTAATTGGGATTTCCGAGATTGATTTTGCAAGAGCTTTTCAAGATTTGAAAGGTGTTTTTTTGTCATCTCTGTTTTTACAGTTTGTGTGTATACTAAATTTGCTGAAGGGTTTAATGGGGATCCATTGCGTCTGAAGCTAGCTCTTCTCGCCTGAAAAAAATGGAGATTGGTCGCCGGAAGTGTAGCTCCGATCAGCATGGTTTTTAGTGAGAGAAAGTGAAGAAAAAAAAAAGTGATCTTTAGAGAAAGAGAAGAGAAAAAGTCAGCTCAGATAATTTCATCCAAATTAAATCAAGTAGGATTAAGGGCTCAGTTTAAGGTTTATATAGGGAAAATATTTAAGAGAAAAGACTAAAATGTACTCTCTCCGTCCAATAATACTTGTCAAGTTTAGAAAATTAGGAGATAATTTACCTTTTATATCTATTTTACCTTTGCTATTAAAAGTACTATTTATCATCTAACACATTTATCAAAATATTAAATTTAATAAAGTCAAAGGATAAAGTAGTAAAATTACTCATATTATTTTATTTGTATCAAGTCAATAGTGGACAACTATTGTTGGACAAAGGGAGTATATTATTATTTTTTCTCTAGGTGGGCACCGAGTAAACCCCGCTTATGTACATTATGTTGTTGTTTTTTGGGAAATCACCGAGTAAACTCCGCTTATGTACATTATGTTGTTGTTTTTTGGAAAATCGTAATCGTAATCGCTATCTTTTGAATAAAGGACACAATGTAAACTCGCTTTTATATATTACAATTTTCTTTTTGTTTTTTTTTTCCTGAAAGTTTACAATCACTATCCTTCAAGTAAAGGTGTAAATCGCACGGGGTAAATCTGCTTTTATACATTATTATTTTTTATTAGAAATTTGCAGTTTTTATCCTTCGAGTGAAGCACACCGAATAAATTTGATCCAGTTTTTCTTTTTTGCTGGAAATCTCAGTTATTCTTCGGATGCACACTGAGTAAATATGCTCCCGTACAATAACTTGCAAACACATATAGGAGATGTAAGCAAGACATGTGCGACGAGCTCGATTAAGAAAAAGATCAAATCGAAACATCCCCTAACTTCCTTTTTGAGATACCACAATTGCTAGACCAAACTCAACCGATTGAGAAAGGATCGAATACAAATTAACCCCTAATCATATTTGAATACACTTGCTACACCAACTCAGTCAACACGTTTTGTTTTTATGTACCATACAAAATTAGTTGGAATTATGGAAAAGACTGAGGGTATTCATTGGAATAGAGTTCATTAATTGACTTTTGATTTTTTTTAAAAATTAATATTTATATCCAGAAAAGTCTGCTTTACTCGGTCCCATTGAATGGCCAAATATTTAATGGTGGTACATCGGAAAAGACTAAATAGATCATTTAAAATAATTATTCACATTATATATTTATATTAAAATTACATTAATATACTATAATTTAGTATTTAATAAGATGAAAATATATATTAATTTAAGTGTTAAGTTCTATTGAATTGGTATAAACATTAGTCAGAAAAAGGAACTTCAATTTTTTGAGTAGTATTTCCTAGATTATTAAATCTTCTTGTATTTATGTCTTTCATTTAAGAAAAAACTCGCATCGTTTATTCACTTCTCTTTGAGTATATATAAAAGTTTAAGTTATATGCCTAGATATAATATAATATAAATATTTTCATAATTAAGCAGTTTACAAAGTAATTATAAACGATGGCTAATATCAATTTCTTAAGGCTATCATTAGAAATTGCAAATACTTATTCAACTCATCTTAGTGGCTTAATTATGTTAAAGGTATGCAAAATTAAATATACATATAATAACTAACATTTAACATCTGTACATCACATAATTTTTTGGCGAATGGTGTGCAACGGATCACCCTTCGCCTAAGGTGGCTCCGCCCATGACTTTCGTGAGCTTAGATTCGGACCTCACAATTTTGAACTGCTCCTTAAGAACTAGCTAGAGAGAAACAAACATACCAACTTCCTCACGAAAGTCACATACATGACGAAGATCAACTAGTATGATAAGGTGCGAACACGAATCATAAGTTGTTTTTGTGCAGATTTAAGCAATGAGGCTTACGAGAAATTTTATTATTTTTATTTAGTATATATCTACATAGATATATATAATATGTTAAAAGTATTATAATTGGTTAAACTATATAGGCATAAAAACGTTACATACTTTTAGTATATATAACTTTTGAATTTTTTTGCTATAAACTTTACTTATAATTACTTATATATTTTAAAGTGTTCCTTTTAAGATTCAACTAAAATGGTCAAATGTGCCCCTTCAACATTTCAAATTCATACTTTATACATTTTTTTAAAACTTTTAATTCATACATCATGCTTTATGTTTTCAAATTTCCACCGTGTGGTTGAAAATCTTATTTTATGTTGTCAACTAAATTTGTCGACATGGTTGTTCACAACTACTATGCTATAAGTACATATATCAAAATTTAACATGTCAATTTAATTGTGTAATTAAATACATCAATAATGGTAAAACAAAATATTAAAGAAGCAGATGTCGGTTGAAAAATTAAATTGATATGAGTAATCAATAACAAACTTAGTGTAATTTCATAAGTGAGACCTGAGAGAATAATAAATACATAATTTTATTCCTCGGATCAAATAAAATATATGAAATGAGCAATCAACTAGATTGATTACATTTAGTAGAATGATGCTAATATAATATATTTCCTAACACTTCAAAATAGAAGAGTGAGATAAATTGGCATGGAGGAAGTAATACATCCAACATATAAATATTAAGAAAAAAGGTTTTATCACCTGGTGATCATTATGCACATGCAGTGAGAACTATTAAATTAGGATTCACGTTGGAAGTTCCACGTTGAGCAGGGGTGTGGGTGGGGAGGAAGACAACTTCATACCTATGAGTTCAACTTGAGACCTGTAGTTAAGTGTGAAAAAATATTTACCTCTTCACTACAACCCTTATCGGTCAAGTTGTCTTTCTTATTGTAATGTTAGATCTTTCAAAATAATTCCGAAAAGTATGATTTTTTTTTTGAAAATAAGAAAATCAACGAATTATTTTTAATAAAAAAAAATACTACTAATAAAGTCCAAAACTTACTAATTAGTGGTCGTTTATTTAACTTTTCTTTTCTTAGAATAAAGTTTGAAATTGACTCTTTCCAAAATTAACCTACTTTTATTTGAATTGTATATTCCAAAGAAAAAAAAACTTATGAATTCAACATTGGAAAAGAATGAATTAAAGAGATTTTTATGCTACTTACTAGTTTTTCTTCTTACATAGTCGTCCACTTGAAAATTTGTAGATTCAAAAAAATTCATCTTAAAGTTTTTTTTTTAAATTTAAAGTAAGTCTAATATATCATCATTTTTTTTTTGTTTTTGAAAATGATTCTATAGACAAACGACTCCTTATTTTCTATGAAGAAGAAGGAAAAAATTCGAGTATTATTTTCTCCGAAAATAAAATAGAGATTTTTCTAACTAATTAAATAATTTATTATATATATGTGTTTTTTTTTTCCAACTCATTTATCATATATTCTCCGAATTACTTTAAGTTGGCGAATACCATTTATCACAATTGCAATGTCAAAACCAATAACTTAGGAGAAAATATAATTTATGTATAGTCATAGAAGCATTTAATAAAGTAAAATGTTGAATAGAATTTTGAAAAAAAAAAAGAAGAATAAAATTCTTCCAGTATCATTACCAACAGAAAGGGGCATCACAATTTTACTAATTTCTATATATCGATTGACAATTTTAAATAAATCATAATTCACATCGTCGTCTGAATAGTAATTTCATACTAATAAAAACGGATGGTTGAAGACAAATAACTACTATTTTGATATATTTATGGTAAAAACAATAGGTATAATATAAAATCACGTAAAAGATATCGAAGAAATTTTTTAACATATAGAAGATAACTATAATTAAGTAACTTATCATCATAAACGAAATTAATTTCTTGAAAAATAAGACAAAGGATCTACTACATAATGTAAAAATATAACGATTGAATAGAGATTTTTATTGTGCATAATTAATTGATTTTAGAGTTGGGAGAAATTGATCTATGTAAAAACAAGTAATTATGTTTTTTTTTGTTCTTGATGTCCGATATCTGTTTACAAGTCAGGCTAACTTAGATTTGCATTGGAAAGTCACACTTTGAGATCAAGGAAGTGTTCCCTATCAAAGACTATCGATTTTATAATATCCAGGGTTTGAATCGAGACCTAATTTGATTAAGAATGAAACATTGCTTATCATTCTATCGCAACTTTTACAAACAATTCTATTTATTAACTAATTAAAAATTTAAAATAAATAAATAATAATAACAAGTGACATTATCTGCCTATGAATTCTTCAAACTTCATCATCTTACTGGTTATTACCAACCCAATATAGTCCTACACCTAACTGTCTGGTTCTTTATTATTATTATTATTATTACATAGGGTATCCGATACGTATCTGTTTAAATAAAATTGATTCAAATTCAAAATTTGGAAGGGATGGGATAAATCACTTTTGTCAAAGATGACTTTATTTTTCCGAATTCGGACCCAAAACTTCTGGTTAATTAAGAATATATATAGAAATGATTTTGATCACTCGGATTTGAGATTTCTATAGTTAATGACCTCTGAAGTTTGATTTATGATACCGACCAGTACAATATCAACCTCCTCTTTAAGGTTGGTGTTTTGATCAGTATTTACTCAAAGTCAAAGATGAACTTTGGTTGACTAGCTTAAACCCTATTTGGATTTGCTAAATAATGAGTTGAAAACTAAAAAACTCTAAGATTAAATCCAGAAAACAAAAATCATGAACTCGCGGTTAAATAGTTAATTAAAATTCCAACTAGCTATACAAGCTATAAGTTACATCTATGGTTGTTATAGATAAGATTTTTGAAGTCTTTGTACAAATTGGAGTTATTGAAGTTGATTCCAATTCCATAGATTTATTAATTAATTATACATTAGTCCATACATAACTGAAATTGATTCCATAGAATATTTTAAATTCATCTTATAAATTAAAGAATGTCTATATATATGACAAATGGTTGTTAATTCAAGACTTGAGTGTCACCTCTCACACGGTTACAAAGAAATTTAAACAATTTTTGCCGTACATGGCAGTTGGCTAAAATGGTTTAAGTCAAAATTAAATAAAGATTTATATCCTAATTAAAAAATGTATTTTATTTTTTAATATTTTTCACTTGACATTTGATACCTACATTGAAGGTCGATCCGATGAATTCAAATTCACGTCGTATAAAACCACTTAAGAAATTTGCACTTTCTTATTAGGCTTGAACTCGAGATTATTACTGATTAAAGCGTGAATGAATATCATCTGTCCAACCACAATCCAGGTCGATTTTGTGTTTTCCATTCTCACACTACCATACTACAATTTTGACCCATAATACTATATTAAACTTTGTGTCCCACATGTTAACCTAAACCCTAGCAAAACCAAAGGACTATATATTTCCTTGTCAATGAAGAAATTAAAGAAAAAAAAGACCATAGTACATGAAGGGTACCTATGTAAGACTTGTGTGTATAGATATTGTTTGTGTTATCACACCTAAGACCCATACTAAGATAGTCTTCGTTTTAGAATTTGCAAATTCAAAATTTTAAGTATTTTTTTTTAATTAAAAGAAAGAATGCATCTGAATTTAAATATAAAAACTTTTCAATTTTCTTACAGTAGATTAAAACTCATTTTTTGCAAACATGAAAACAAACCCTACCTAAAGTATTGAAAGTTCTCTTGCTTAGTATGATTTATCTCTTTGGCATGATTTTATGCGCAATGGCGTAGCTACATATAATGAAGGATGATCAGTTTTGTCAATTTTTTTACAGTGTATATGAAAAAAGATTATTTGAAGCATATGGGTTACAAATTACTTTTTTGTAGGTATATATTAATTCTTGAACCTCCAAAGCAAAAATTTTGACTGCAAAATTTACCCTATACGCAACGTAAACATAACAATTGCGAATTCTCTTGTCATCGATCGAAAAGTGTATTGAAAGTTCTTGGTCTTTACTTCTCGATGCTCATTCAATTGAACCAGCTGTAACATCTTAATTAAGTTTCTAACTACTCTATCAACTACTAGCCACTAAATTTTCATGGAGACTTTTAGTCAATGTGTAAATAAAATAAAATAAAATAACTAGCTACATAGTTTTCCTAGCTAATTTTAGCTATAAGTCTTGTCGAAATATATATATAGAAATTAGAATCCCATGTGAGATGTTTGAAGGGTAGATAGATCTCTATTAGTTTCACCAAACTAGTCGATAAAGATTTTAGTTATACTAGCACGAAAAACATTTATGGTGGGATGATAAGTAATTGAAATATTTTAATTTACGAGATTTATGAGACATTTATCCCTGCAAAAGCTGATCTCTTTGTATCATGTGATTTGAATTACTAGTCGATAGGAATTATCACAAAACACCTAGATGTATCATATTTTTGTATGTCTTATAACCTAGTCTTCGTTTATCTCCCACAAGGAACGTTAGAAAAAAAAAGAAGATTTTTCTACACTTCCAAAAAGTTTAATCGTGAACTTCAACCATATATGATTAAAGTTTAGTTGGTTCATTTTATCGTGACTTAAGTTATTTTTGTTTGAATTTCAATCAGTACATGAAATTCAAACAGAAATGACTGAAGTCAAGTAAATTTAATTAAACTTCAGTCATATGAAACTTTAAACATTGTCTATCAGAAAGTTGTCTCAAAGTGGGCACACATGCAATTTTTTTTTAAAAAAATAAATAGCCACAAGTTAATTAAATGATGACATCAAAATCGGATATCCATTCACTTCACCTCTTTATGGGTATTACCCAATTCAATATTTTCAAACCATCTCCATTCTTAATCACGAGTCTCAAGTTAAAACCAAACAAAATTGCAATGATAGAAAATGATTTTCACCCTGAATATATAACTTTTCGACATGAATCTAAATTACTCAGACCTCAAAATAAACACCGAAAAGTTTTCTCTATGTAACTTGTATGTTCAAAGGTTTGTTGGGCAAAAAATAAATTAGTAAACAAAATTTAGGAAGGTTCGTGGATGTTTCTGAGTGATCAATATTAAATGCGTCAAATACAATGAATTTTATTAAAATAAAACCTACAATGATCAATCTAGAATATCCAACAAATTAAATTGAACAATTTTTTTATTTTAATGAAAATATACTATATATATATATATATATATCTTACATCATTATTTTTTCGTAATCAATTACCAAAGAATGACATATATGTTATATATGGAAAAAAGGAAAGTGAGAATTATTCTCAAAAATCTTAGTCTTTACTCGGTTCATGAGCTGTAGGGTTCAACTAACTATATATAGACAATTATTAATTTTTATCATTTTTTCTAAAATAAATATTTCAAGATATCAATGTCAATATGTCATCCTTTCATTTTCCCACTATACTAAATTCAGTCATTCAAATTTCAATTTGCATGTCCTAGTAGTATTATGTAACATCAAGTTGTACCGTCCGTAGCGAAATTAAGATTTTGTAAAAAAGTAAATAAAATATGTAAATATGTCATTACGATGATATATAATAGCTAGTAACTTTTTATATATAGTGTAATTTTTCAATCGATTAAGATTTGCATATGAAGTTTCATCCAATCAAAGAATTCTAGAGCAGTATCGAAGGATGTGCGAGTTGCCACTCTAACAAGTTTTGTATGCGGCAGAGAAAAATTAAACGATGAGTAAATACTTTAAGAGATAATAGTCATTTGTTTCATTTTCTTATCTGAACTATCCCTAATTGTGTATTACACACCTAGTAATTGATAGTATAGGTAGGAAATCATAGAGAAACAACTGATAATGGGCCTAATCAGTTTCGAAGTGTTATAAATATTGATGGTGATAATTCAGACAGAAAAAAAGAACAACAGATAATTAGGGCTAAAACCCAAAAAACATGATAATTTAATTGTGGTTTTGGCCATTAATTCATACTTCAAATAAATTTACTACTAACCAATAGTTCCATTTGCCAAACCTTCTCCAAACCTGATATAAGATCATAGGTTACTAACCACCACCACAAAAGTGGAGTTTGAGGAGGGTGGTGTGTACTTAACCTTGCTCTATCTTATTATGAAGATAGAATAGTTGTTTATCATAAACCTTCGACTTAAATAAAGTATATCAAAAACTAATATGATATCTACTAAAAAACACTGCATTTAGCTGCAAACTTTGTTGTTGGTCCGTCGCTATTTTACTAGTAGCTAATATTTCGTTGCTAAGTAGGATTAGCGACAAATTTTGCTGCTTAGCTACAAAATTTGTTCGTCGCTAAATCTAATTTTTTTTAGTATAGGTTAACAACATCTACAAAACTGGCAAGGAGATGGAAGTAATTTAGTGAAAAATAAAGGCAAAATACATAGATAGACACTTTAACTTGGTCTTCCATTGATAGTAGTTAAACATCTAGCCTTCAATTATGACCATCTAAACACCTTATCTTGGTTTAAATTGACCTCATAAATGTGTGAGTTGCACTCATCAATTACATGGCAAAATAACATTTAATTTTTTTTTGGGATAGATTAAAAAGAAAAGGACACCACATAAAATGAGACGTAAAAAATATAATTTTTCTTTATTAAAAAAAAAGTATATAATTAATAGCAGACAGAAGAAGGGAAATACGCCAAAAAATAAACAAATTATTTTCTCGAAGTCATTCTTGTTTGTGAACAAACATCAATCATCAATTGGTATTTCGAATTGGATATCAGATTTAGTATTATGAATTTTAGGATATCTATGCTTTATATTCAGTCCTACTTATATTATGTAAAATATATATGCCCAATCCTAATTAAGAAGAACAATTTTCAAAGGCCAATAAATTACTGTTCTATGGCTCTACTTATTATAATTTGTGATATTAAGTCTAATATGAAAGTTATATAATCTTAAGGAGCAAACTATTAGGTGAATTGATGTAGTTAATGTCATGGTATGCATACCTTAAAGGTTCAAAAGTCAAAATTTGAAAATCCTAAATCCAAACTGAACTTAAAAAATCCAATCCGAGATTATTTGAATTGTGATTTCTTCAATTCAAAAATCAAAATTATCATACTTTAATCTCCTCAAACCTCACGTATCGGACTATACTAATATGTATCCCACCTATCGAACTATACTATAGTCTGAAATGAGTGGAAAATCATAAAGTTAGAAAGAAAAGTCATGGAAATGGTCTTAAAGGTTGAAAAAAGAGTAGAGAAATAAACAAAAGAAGGTTGCCTTTTCTCTCTTATAAAATTAAAAACTCTATATTTAAAAGAAAATTAGGATAAAACAAAGGCGGAATGATTTGGGAAGCCCTTATATTTAACTTCATTTGTAAATTAAATCCTTATACTCATGATTTTACCCGCTTAACCCTTAAACTTATCAAAACATAATATTTTAAACATCTTTCTCATTGGATGTGTATGTGTATAATACACTCATTTTATACGTGGAATTCCATGTAAACCTGAAGTACCACTTAAACTGAAAGTCTGAAACATAGTCAATAGATGGAGGGATTATCAAAATAAACTAATTAGTTTTAGCTCCTAAACACTATAAAGACTAATCGATGCACAAAACATCTCGCGTTCACGTAAGATTTAGAGAAGGTCCGCATAACCTAATACAAGCATTAGTCACTGTAACCAAAACTCAAACTCGTAATCTATAAGTCAGAGACAACTTTACCATTGCACCAAGATTTCATAATGATGATTTGATGGTAAAATTTCACAATAATCACTATTAGGTAAAATACTAAGGAACAAAGGAAAGAAGAAATAGAACATTTTATTCTTTTTGGGTCCATTAAGGCCCAATTAAATTTGGAAGTGCTTATTAGAAAGTCCAACAAAAAATAATGGTCCCAAAAATAATTTCTTTCTCCGAGGCTGGAATCAAAATTGAGTAATCCCGAATATGCCATCACAATTCATATTGATTGAACACCTTATAGTTTTGGGTCATTTGCACTTTTGCTCTTATTTTAGGTTGGTCGTCATAATAAATAATATCTTTGTGGGACATAATTAAATTTATCTTTTAGCATCATAATATTTCACAAGTTAATTATGATCTGTATAACTTTTGCCATAAAGAATTTATGTCTTACTAAGTTTAAGTTTTTTATTGCTAAAAGATAAAAATTAAAGATGAATTCATTCTAGTCCTAATCTTTAGAAGGTAAATTGGGTTAGAGAAAGTATACATATATTATTTAAAAATTTCGTAGAAGGCAATATAAATCACAATAATTAATAACTAAAAATATTTAAAAGACATATAAAAAATTTGATTGATTCTCAAAATTATATCAATGCCGCATAAATTAGGACAGAAGAAGTAGCACATATTATTTGTAAATGACATAAGCATAACATAAATCAAAATAATTAACGACTTTAAAATTTAAAAAAACATATTAAATGAATGGTTCATTATAAAAATTCTATCAATGCCACATAAGGTGGGATAAAGTGAATAACATATACTATTATTTAAAACTTACATAAAATAGTATTATAAGTCACAATATATTAAAATATAATTGACTCTCCATATATTCTATTTATATTACATAAATTGAGACAAAAAAATTGCATATCACAATATAAAATTAACATTACACTTATCTTATATATTTGTTTATAGGGTTAGCTAATTACGAAATAAATTTGACATAGAAATGATAAAATTAGCTATTTTAATTTTTCATATTAAATATAAAAATAGCTAATCTCATAAGATATTCAACCTTATAAAATATTTTAAATATCCCACCATTATATCAAACGATCGAGAAGAAGTCTTTCATAAGAAAGTCTTAAGTCAAAGTTATAGATAATATTATTGTTTTTTTCATTTGTCATTCAAAGAAAGTTAACAAAACTAGACACCCCACGAGTGGTTACCATATTTGTCTATCATAAATGTTTTATAAAAAAAGATTGAATATTGACAAGTCAGCATTGATTATAACAATGTTAATCATACAATGATACTAATGATTGGGAGGATGGTAACAACGTTAGAAGCTTCTTAAGTCATACTCATTCAGTTTTAATTTAGGGGTTACTTATCGATATATACCGGCTATAAAAATTATTTTTGAGAAAACAATAAGATTTGTATTTATTATATTAATATGTATAGTATAATATATCAATATAGTGTATAATTGTGTATAGATAATATATAGTATATATACATTATTGATATAATGAGTATAAATCGTAGATTGTTTTTTTTTTTAATCCCAATCGATAAAAATCTTCTCGAAATAGTCTCAATATTTTGATATGAGCCCCTCTCAATATTTCAAATCTGTTAATATATTATTCACTCAAAATGATTCACATTTACGATATATCTATTTTAAAGTCAAGCTTTGAACATGGAGGAAGAGGAAGGAATGAAAAAGGAAAACAACAAAGAAATAAGGAAGAAGAAGAAGAAAAGAAGGAAACAGCTAATTAAGCCATTAATGAGCCAGATACATGTATTTGAGACCGAATCTAGCACGAATAATACTTTTAAAAACTCAAAAAAAATAAAACATAATTAAACCCTAAACTAAACTAATAGTATTTGTGCTGTTTGCCCATATAAATGTACTGCTAATGCATAAAATATAAACTTTTATTAAGGAAACCATGATATTTTGAGTTTCAACTTTGAAATGTTGAATCAATATTGATATTACTGTACACTAGATGTTGATATTAGTTATCTTAATTTTGAAACTATGTCATTATAATATTAAATCATACACGTACCATAAGTCCATAATTTTAATTTCTCATAAATGATGTGTTTCATATTTTAAAAATGTGCGTTTTACTTTTGCTTTTTTCGCTTCAAGCATGAACCTTTTCACTTTTTATGCTTCTTCAAAAAATTTAAACACTTGATATTAATCTCAAAATATATACATTAGAGAAAATTTAAATATCAAGAGAAACAAAGTTTTATTACATAAGCAAAGAGAGAAAGGAAAATGAAATGTTATATAGTACTATTGATGAGTTTGAACTTTTAACCTTTTAACGATAGAAGGTACAAAGCTCGCTAAGTAAGTTAACCCTTAAATTAAAAAACAAATTTTCAATCTTTATCTTGAAGAATTTCTTTTATTCGTAGAAAAAATTGATACGATCATAGTTGTGATACCATACTTCACCCTAAATCCTAATTCATCATCAAGCTTCTTAAGCTTTTTAAAGATCGTACAAAAAATAAACATAATAAAAAATTAAACTCAAACCAATTAATAGGGTAAAAAAATCTTAAATTTCACTACATTTTTATTGTTTTTACCAATGTGTGCTCAAGTATAAAGTTGACAAACTTTCTTGGTTCTCTTCGTCATCATAGATGCATCATCTGACGATGACGAAGAAGAACTCTCTGAAGAGGTTGTTGACAACGACCTCTTCGAACCAACTCGAACTGGTTCGGGTTCACCCGAATTAACCCTCAACGGAAAATTCAACAATGCACGTGAACCCCTAATCCGATACGCCGCTTTATCATAAGCCAATGCTGCATCCTCCGCCGTCTCGTATGTCCCCAGCCACACTCTCGCTCCATTCTTCGCCGGATCCCTAATTTCCGCCGCGAATTTTCCCCATGGCCTCTGTCTTACTCCTCTGTAATGCATCGATTTCAACGCCGCCGGCGTTCTCTTAACCGCCGCCGTTTTCACTTTCACTTCCAATTTCACCTCCGCCGCCGCCGGAGCTGTAAATCCGGTGAAATCGTACATTTCCGGCGAACTAACGATCACTTCCGGCTCAATTTTGACGGACGGCTTTAGCACCGTTGTAACAGGGGAATCCCAATCTTCAAGTAAATGCTGCCTAATCGATTCGAGAAGTTCAAAATCATTCATAAATTCACTGTTTTCAAATATCATTTTTAAATTTTGCGAAATTGGATATTTCAGAGTAAGTTATGAGAGAAACTATATATTTTGATTCGAGTAATTATAGAGGAAACTCTGTTAAAAATGAAGTTTTTAGTTTTTTTTGGATGAGAATGGTGAAGTGGATTTATTTATATATATGGGAAAAGATTCATGCACGTAGCTAAGAGCTTTAATGAAGAATAATTAAAATTATTATTTTTGGATACTTTATGGAGGTTCTATGAAGTTTCTAAAATGGAGGAAAGTTGAAAAAAGAAAAAAAAAGGTTTGGTAAATGATAAGCCTGCAACCACGTGCATTATTTAAGTTAAATGATAAACAATGAACTTATTAAAAAATGTTTATTCGAAGGATCTATTAGAAACGATTTTTCTATCTCATAAAGATAGAGTAAGATTTGCTTATATTTTGCTTTCTTTATTTTAAATTAATTGAATTTGTAAGGAAATTTACACTTATTAAAAAAATATTTATATAAGTTAAATCATACTTTTCACTATTGTCCTTTGTGAAATTTTACAAGTAGTTCAATTTATCTTCTAGAAAATATCAAACTTCATTATAGGAAAAGATTTCAAACGTTCATGTGACTACACATGAGATGTAATTCTATGCGACAGGCTCAACTGAGAAGACATTGAGGAGGGATCGATCACAGGTCATCCGCGTGGATGACCATCCTCCAAACCAACTGAGTCGTCTCGAAGGACATTCATGTTGAACTTTGAACAATGAAAATGCCCCAAAAATTAGTTAATATGAAATAGACGGAGTAACTTGTCTAGCTCTTATTTGTAAAATTATATTACATGTATTATTGTCGAGGGACATTTTAGTTTGGGAGGGTAATTTTGTACCAATTCAAATAGTCGAGGGATATTTTAGGCCCTTCTCCGTTGTTATTATTATCTTGTTATTTTTCATAAAATGTTTTGTATCTGCAACAAAGTTCAATTAAATCTAGATTCATGTATCAAAAAGGGCCATTTTTTAATTTTTTTTTTTTTTGGGAGCTCGAACTCAAAATTCTAGCTAAAGTGGAATTATGGAAAAATCCCAACGATAATATTTGACATGTATACGCCATACTCTTAAGTGTCATATGGTTCTTTTTTGTACGTACGTCTCAAAAAGAGTGTCTCTTTCTATATTTAGTAAATTTTTTCAGTTTCAAAACCGAAAAGTTTTAGACCAAATTTTTTTTAAAACAATATACATTCTTAGTTTAACACCATACCAGATTCAAAAATCTCTTTATTTTTAAAATTTTATGCATAGTCAAACCGAAACACTTAGATTACGACGGAGAAAACATCATTTTTGTATTCGAGTGATTAGCGTCGTGTTATGCTACGCTCAAGTCATGTCGACTTAAATTATTTGTTGGTATAAGCATTGAACTCTATGTATCATACCAAATTATTACTACTTATTATTTTAGTTGTTGAGCACATAAATTTCAATTATCATTTTATTTCTCGATGCAATAAATCCATGACTAATGGAATCAAAGAAAGCATAATTACAAGAATAAGTCAGTTTCATCCTTAATTAGAAGTTTTGATTTCAAATTTTGGGTATGAAGAAAATCTTATTGGAAGCGCCACCCCAGGATAGGTTTGATAGTGCTCGATTCAAATTTAATCAAAGCTTTAATATGGATATCGAACATCGGGTGAAAAACCAAAAAAAAGAAAAAAAAGCGCATATAAAGAGAGAAGAATCTCTTGCTTCATTGAATACATAATTATGATGTTCATAATAAGTCATTAGTAATTGAAAAGGTCATATTCAATCATATTCATTGAATCTATACAATTGTGTTAGTGATTAGGCCTTTGTTTTTCTTGATTAACTTCATAAAATAATTCATATAGATACCAAGTCAATATCCAACCTACAATAGCAATATCTAATTAATATTAATTTATAAGGTTGATACAAAATTGATATATACACTACCTAAATTCCACATGAAATGTTGTTTAATTGTACATAAAATTTTAAAACATCAATTTACTCGAATATTATATATTAGAAGTAGTTCAAGAAAGTATTTAAGGAATAGTGAATAAGTACTAAGTTAGATAAAATTAGGGTGTCCTACTCCTAGGTCAAAATCCCCCCAAAATATCATCATTTTGTAAGCTTCATATATATTAAAACATTTTGCGTGTAATATGTCACGTAGGATGTGTGTTTACTTGTTCAATTCAATACAAGTTTAAGTGTCTTTTTATACACACCCTAAAATTGGGAGACATAGATGTCAATTGAAGCCTAAATTAAATGATATATTTATGTATTATGTCTAAATGTAAATATGTGACTTCTTTAGATATTATTCTTCTGCTTTTGTTTTTTTGAATACTTTTTTATGAAATCTTTTCACGATCAACGAATATATTTGGTAATTCAAATTTGGTACATGTTGTGCATTTTGACTTTGACTCTTGAAATGTGGATTTTATCTAGTAATATAACTAGTAAAATAAAAATATGAATAGCAGTCACTACATGCCCAAAAAAAAAAGGTTATACGTGCATTTTTATTTTATTTTATTTTATTAAAAATTCGATTAAAATTTTCAAATTAAGAAGTAAATTTTGGAAATTTTTAAAGAGGAGAGTCAAATTCAAAATTTAAACTTTGTTTATTGATACAATGATCTCAACTTCATAATTTAATATACCATAGACAACCGTTTAATCAAATAGTAATTGAATGTGCAATCAAAATTTATAAATATTTAACGAATTTATATATATATATTAATGAAAAGCTATCAAGTTCATGTAAATACTTAAATTACATTCAGTTGTGGGTGTTTTATCGCAAGTGATATCACATGACACTACTTCGTTGATACTTTTACTATATAACTTGTTGTTACTGCAATGGACCCCACAAAGGGAAAGAGAGTTGAACATCTCAGTCATTGGTGGAGATCTCACCCACATTTGATTTTTAATTCTTGTTTGCTTCGGATGATCGTGTTGGTGAATTGTGACCTCGTACGATCATGTCGGGTGAGCAATAACCGCTTCATCACAGTATTTACTTATTGGCTAACATGTCACATTTTGACCAATTATCCTATAAAGAAACTCCCGAGTTAAGTTTAGAAAATTTAAAATTAAATTAGAAAATATATAAGAACAACATTTAGAAATATTTTTTCTTTACATAATCGAATACGAAGCTGCAGCTAAACTTCTTATTTTTGTTTTGTATTAGAGAGATTTGATATTATATAGAAAAAATGTCGTTGAATTGAATTTCCAAGTGGATAATATATTTATTAATTGTAGAATCTTACCCTTAATAGGAAAAAATTAATATAATACAAGTGGTCAAGTTGGATAAATAAAATAATGCTGCAGCATGTTATTTGATTATTTCAAGAATTATGCTAATCCTAGTACATTAATTTTAAATAAACTTTAGAAACCTCTGAATTAAAATAATACTTATTTTTAGATTAAATTTCAAGATACTATGAAATTCTTTGTATAAAAAAGTTATACATTATATATTAGCTAATTTTACTCCACGTTGTGGATAAAATTATAAATTCCATTTTTCATGAAAAATTATTTATATATATTATTTGAATAACCTGATAATTTAAGTCCTCAAGGAAAAATTACGGAAAACCTAAATATATTACCAATATCCAAGTTATTCAAATAATTGATATAACAAAGCAAAATATGTAAATTAAGTCTAGAATTTTAGAAACACACCTTAAGCAGAACACAAAAGCCTGTTATGGTCAATTATGTAAAAAATTGCAATTTAATAATTATTACTAGATTATTTGTTAATTTGTTAAGAAAAACTAATCGTTACTATATTGATAACCCGTAACAAAAGTCTAAATCATTACCAAATCGTTAAATTAATGTAAAAATTAGGCAAATCACATAATATAAGAAGGAAATTACTTCCTATCCCTACTCTTTCATTAATTACCAAAAATCTCTTTTTTAGTGTCTTTCGGATACATAATATAGCAGCGCGGATACTTTAATTAATAAAGGGCGGATACTTAAATTATTAAGTTGTTGGCACAGATACTTTAATTAATAACGGGCGGATGCATAATATAGCAGCACGGATACTTTAATTAATAACGGACGGATACTTAAACTAATAAAGTATCCGGTTAAGTTGAATTGGGGGAAAATAAGGAATTTTTGTATTTTAGTAAAAGAGTAGGGAAATATTGAGAATAGGTAGAGTAATGTTGTGTACTTAAGTAATTTGTCCTAAATTAATAGCATATTACTAATAAATTATATTAATAGATTTCTTTATTCAAATTGTTAATTTTGATTCGATTTTAAACTGCCTTAATTCGAAGAACCTTTTAGTTTAGTGTATTTAATGAAATTGATTTTCTTTTTGTTGAAGGTTTTTTAAATTAATATTATCAGTCAAGTGTTTTGTTAGACTGTCTAGGTTCTCCCCATCAAATTGGATTCTTTTTTTTTCTTGATTTTTAAATTATAACCTACAATTATTTCTAGAAAAAACTAGAATCTATTCAAGAATGGTGGGTAGACCCATCAATTCAATTATTATTCCTTTATCAATTCTTGCATTAATGGACTACTATTTTTATTTATTATCTCTTCAATATTAGAGTTCTTCTAGAAACAAACCTCAATACTCCTATAAGTTAAGTTTAACATAAGGATCAGTTTTAGACTTTTGATTTTCAAGTAATTTGGCGTAAAGGATATGTTTGACCGTGAATCCGATTAAAAGCATAATAATATATTCAGTATAATTTTATAAGTGAAATTTAAGAAAAAGGAAAAGTACGTTATCAAAACTAATAAAATGTTCTCCAACTTGATTCATTTGAGTGAGATGTATTAGAGTGAAATGTTGTTTGTGGAGAAAAACTTCCAATATCTACAAAGGATGTCAAAAATAAAAGTAGTTCTATGAATAAAAAGTCTAATTAAGACAAATTAGCTCTTACTTTATATTTTGTGTTCTTGTTTTCGATGATTCCATTTGAAAACTTTTATTTCTTTTTTTTAAAATTTCGTATTCAATCAATTACTCTCTTTGTCCAACAATAGTTGTCCACTATTAATTTGGCATATCCTATAGCAAACAATAAGCAATAGGGGTAATATTACTATATTATCCTTTGACTTTATTAAATTTAATGCTTTGAAAAATGTTTTAGATGATAAATAATATTTAATAGCAAGGATAAAATAGACACAAAAAGTAAATTATCTCTTGATTTTTAAACTGAATTAGTAGTATTTGACAACTATTGTTAAACAGAGGGAGTAAGACAGAAAGATTAGTAACTTATCCATACCATTAGATATATATATCGAATCGATAAATACTCCCTCTATTTCATATTAATTAATTTTTTTGGACTTTTTTTTCATTATCAAGAAATCCTGACCGTTGATTTTCCATAATTCCATCTATATATATTGTTTTCCACTTAGCAGTCCACACTCTACTCACCTTTAACTCTTCATTCAAAAAATCACAAAATTTTTGCTCAGTTTCAATGGAGAATATTCGAAACCATCTCCTCGATGATTTCTCAATGAATTTTGGCGCTGAGCTGACGACTAATTGTTGCAGTAGCAGCTACCTGACGGAGGCTTCCATTACTCAATCAGAATCAATTTGCTTCTGATTTGTTGAATTTGCTTCAATTTGGACCTATTTCATCTGATTCGAGCTTAGAATCAGCAAGCAATTTCTCCAGGCTTGAATCACAACCGTCTATTTCAAGTGCTGAATCTGTAGATTTTTTAAAAGAGGAGAGCAAGTTGTCATGTCCCGCTACTTCACTGTTCAGATTCGGCACCGGAATAGGAGAGAACAATCTATGGAGAACTCTAGAACCCGTAAGATATTTTGAAGAAGACTTTAGAATTCCCTAGAATGGAATCAAAGTGTAAATATTATAGAGACTTGACAAATAATTTTTATTTGCACTTTAGTTTCTAGGTTGTAGTATAAATATATGAGGCATTCATTTGTAAGACATCACTCAAGTAGTAAGCAATTTTTTACAACGTTCGGAACCTAAATAAGCCACAAAAAAATAAAAGTAATCAAAATAAGTCACTATTCTGGTAACTAACTAAAATAGACTTAGTGTAAGAAAAAATTATGTTTTATCCAATATTTTAAATGTTTTTCGTTAATCTCTTAACGTGTATATTTTAGTATAAAACAATTTTTTTTTACATATATTTTTTTAATATATAGTTCGTTTCAAAAGAGTGACATATTTTCAAATTCGAAACGTTGCTTTGAACAAGCTTTTTAATCTTGAATGTCCCAATTCTTCGGTATTTACAAAAAGATCAACATCAAATATTGTCTTCCTCAAAGTAGTAGTAATCATCTCAAAATCTCAGAAATGCTTGGATATTCACAAATATTGTCTTTCTCAACATTGTTGCCCAATGTTACAGACCCATTTAATTCCAAGAATACTTAGGGAAAAAATTGGAAAGTGGTGTTTGATTATATAAGTTGGCAAATATATTAATTTGTCAAGTATGCCAAATTCTCAAATACTAGAAAAAATTAGTATTTGTTTTAATATTTGGGAATTTTAAAAAATTCAAAAATTATCCCAAATTTTTATATTTTATAAAAAAATACCCATTATTTATTAATTTCAACTAATATTTGTTATTATCGCCTCCGAAAAAGTTTTGAATTCTAATTTGAGAAAAAAGAACAACTTATGTTTAATGAGTTATAATTATAACTGAAACAGTGACAAATTTGAGTTGCGATCAATGTATTGTATTGCCTATACTGTTATTTTGTTATTGTTATCAATTATATTATAAAGTTATTTTTTAACGAAACATATTCATTATAAAATGATAATATAAATTTATGTCTATTTTTAAATAATTTTTAAAACTTATGGATATAAATCATAATTTTTTAAATAGTCAAATATTTTTGAAAAAATTTGAGGCTAAACACATGGTAATTTTCAATGTCAATCAACTTCTTTCCAAACCTATGAAATGCAGCAAGGGGTTCTTGGTCCTTTGCCCATTCAAGGGAGTCCCTTTGTCCGAAGTAAATCTCATCGGAACTATGCCTTGACAAAATATCAGGTAGATGTGTAAAGATATGACACTCGACCTAACTCAACCCCAAAAGTGCTAGCTCATGAGGGGGGGATTGTCCAAGTTCATATAAGGAGACCGTCAGTCCATTCTCCAGCCAATGTGAGACTTTTACCCACTCTAACAAGAAAACACATTGCTACGACCTACTAACCTTCTACTCTATATTTATACCTCTCACAACCTCCTATTTAAGGTATGTCTTAAGTAAGTTGAAACCGTGACATGTTCTATCTAATTATCTATTCCCCAATATCTTTTTGGTCTATCTCTACCTGAAATCATACATAGCTAACCTCTCACCTTCACACTAGGACATCCATATGAACAACAGAGCCTGACCTCAGATTTTGATGCAAAAGTTAGGCTCTACTCAGAAGTTTCAGTTTTGACAATTCAAATGTGGAATTAGGACCTAGCAGTTCAAAAATATTAAATCGCAAGTTTGAAAATAATGAGTAAGATGAACACACTGAAATTTGCATAATCAAATTAAGTTTTAAATATTTTTTCATCAAATTAAGCTTTAAATAATTTTTAAATATTGGTTAAAATTTAAATAGTACTCAAAGATGGGCTGGACAATTTTCCCACTATAGTGGGAATATAATCACACGTGCACTACACAATAAATAAATAAATTGTCCTAATTAAATATACAACTTGACGTGTTCCCACGTGGACTTCACTATGACCTAAATAATGTCAATTGTTTTTTTTTTCATCTAATAATAATAATAATAATAATAATTCCAAACAGTTATTTTTAGGAGTAGCAAATTGACGGATCGAGCGTGAATATGAGTGAGTGGAAATGGATTAAGAAAAAGCAAATAAAATATTTGATTATACGAGTCAAATATGAGGATTAAGGCTGTTCAAAATTGAACTGAAATTGATAATTCAAATAGAAAAAAGTTATTGGTTTACCCGTAATGGGTTATTGGTTTAGCGGTTTTGATAACGGTTTTGATTTTTTTTGTTATCGGGTTATCGATTCTTGACGATTTTAGGTTTTTTCTTAACGGGTTAACCAATAACCCGATAGTAAATTAAACAATTATATTTATACCATTTTGTATACAAAGTCCTTGACTTAGAGACTGATTTCCTACTTTCATTTTGATTGTCCAAACTCTTGGTTATTCTACAATGTAAAAGTGTTTGCCTTTGAGAAAGATGTAACTTGTGAACTCATGTGAATGGTTCATTTGGTTTGCCACCTTGTTTTAAAGTGTTTTTTAATATTTTTTTGTCAAATTTTAACAGTTAANATTGAACTGAAACTGATAATTCAAATCGAAAAAAAGTTATTGGTTTATCCGTAATGGGTTATTGGTTTAGCGGTTTTGATTTTTTTTGTTATCGGTTCTTAACGGGTTAATCGATAACCGGATAGTTAATTAAACAATTATATTTATACCATTTTGTATACAAAGTCCTTGACTTAGAGACTGATTTCCTACTTTCATTTCTGGTTGTCCAAACTCTTGGTTATTCAACAATGTAAAAGTGTTTGCCTTTGAGAAAGATGTAACTTGTGAACTCATGTGCATGGTTCATTTGGTTTGTCACCTTGTTTTAAAGTGTTTTTTCAATGTTTTTTTTGTCAAATCTTAACGGTTAAACCGATAACCGAACTGATAACGATCCAAACCGATAAATCAATAACCGATAAGTCAATATATTAATGATTCTATAATGATTTAGCTAGTATATCTACAAATTGATAACTAATAAATTAAACCGATAAACTTTAAAATCGAACCGATGGCCTAAGGACCGTTGGAAATGAATTACGCAAAAATGGATAAGATATTTGACTGTGCATATATATGACATGTTCCCACGTGGACTTCACTATGACCTTAATAATGTTGATTGTTTTTTTCTATGCATCTAATTTATAAGTTCCATCAAAAAGACAAAAAAAAAACACAAAATCAAAAAATATATCAAAAAGATCTTTTGAATAATTGAAGAGAGACTAATAAGACAGCTTTATCCCTCTTAGCCAATTGATATTTTCTTCTTTTCATTATTTTTTTACACTTATTGACTCTTCCTTATTTTTCTTTTACAAAAATTGTAATTTTTTTAATTACTAATCTAATATTAATTGAGTAATCTGAATTGAATGTTCTTTGGAATATTGTTCTTCTTTATATATATAAAAAAAGAAGAATTCATATCTGAATTCACATTAACAATTACATACATTACGTGTTGGTGCTCACATTCACCACAAAAGTTATGATAAAGCGTTAAATATTCATCCATTCTTGATTCATAATTGAAAGTCTCATATTATTAAAACCCTGACAGAGCATAATTACTTTTGGTTGAAAATATTTTACGCAGAATGCGAATTGATTGGCCACAAACTAATACGAAACAACAATTGAGAAACTCGTAAGGGAAAATTGTATTGTTATATAACGTAAATCTAACGACTAACATCACTTTAGGAATTCATAAACTTCAAATCTTGAATTCGCCTCTTACGATGAAGTGATGAAAAGATAAATACCATGTTCTTAACTAGAGATCTTATGTCCGAGCATGTGATAATACATTCATCTTTAATAAGAAAGCGTTTTACCTCTAAAGTAAAGTTTTCATACACATAATCTGAATTGATTCAATCCTAAAACGGATATCAAGTATCAGATATCGAGTAAGAGAATGATGAGTATATTAAATCATATTATTCTTGTTGAGTGAAGTTCCACCTAAAATTGATTGTATATTCCATTTTGTTAAATGGATAAGATAATAGTGTTCTAACAACTAAATAATTCATGATTAAGATAACCAAAAAATCAGGAAGCATGACATATCTGTTTATTTTATTTTATTGAAATAATAATGAATGATGACATTGCTCATTGTACCTATTTTCTTTTTAATTTTGTCTCCAGACTCATAGGGCCTCCCGCCAGATAGACAATTTGGATTTATTTCATATTTAGGACAAGTTTTTTAAAGTTTATTTAGTTAACATATTTTGAAAAATACCTTCTTCTTTTTTGAAAAAAATAAGTTCTATCAGTGACGTATTCTATGATGATAATTGTTTTCCCTCACTCCCATCCCCGGTATCATCACATTATGTTGAATGATGCCTTAATATAATTATTTGGTATGCCATAAATCATTTTAGGGTAAATTTTTCAAGTAAAAATAGAAAAAAACGCAAGTTTTATAAGTGACAGTTTAAAATATAAAAAAGTAAACACACGAAGAAATTAAAAACATATATACAATTTCTACTATATGAAAAAACTATTTTATAGATTAATAAATTTATAAAATACTCTAGATTAATAAAGTGAGATAAGCTATTTTATTCCTTTTAATGAAAACCCAGACAGATTAAAAAAATAAAAAATTTAAAAATTAAACAAGTAGGACGTACAATTTTCCACATTTAAAATATGTATTGCATACTTTCCCTCTTCCCCTCTCTGTTCACACTCGTTTTCCCATTTCCACACTCAATATACATCTTCGTATTTCGATTTTTTTTTTTAGTCGAGGATTTATCGAAAAACGTTTTTCTAAGTTGTAAAAGTATGAGTAACTCCTGCGTACATTTTATCTTTTTTCAGATTCCACTCTGTAAGATTGCATTGTGTATATTGTTATTGTCGTTATTAAAGATCTTCTTTTTAGCTAATTTTCACAAACACACACCTTTCTTTTTCTTTATTTTGTCATTTTCAATATTTCATACAAATTTCATTTTCAACCACATGCCATCAAGCTAGAAACTTTGCTAATATTTTCCATGGAAAAATATATCTCCTTCTTAATCAAAGATATTTTGTAATTTTTTTTCTAAATGGCAAAAACTATAGTTCTATTTAATATCTTCAATAAATTTGTTCTATTTTTTTAGTTTTCTCAGAAAGGGTGAAAATACCAAAGAAATTTTCTTGTTTTTAGCATTGTGAAGGAATCTTATATTATTTTTCTTGGAAAATATTGTTTTTTTTTTCTTATCTTGGTTTATTTATAGAGAAGTCAAGATTTTGATTTTTCATTGGACTGTAATGGAGCTGAAATTTATTGATTTTAAGTCAATGTCCATGTGTAAATCAGTTGATATGGAGGGGTTGATGAAATTTTCTAGCTCATTTCTTGATTCAAAGCTCATGTTTGGTGTTAATGTGGCTCCAAGTTTCTGTTCTCACAGAGGTAATTTTCTTATACCGCCTACGTTTTAATTTGTTTGTCTCGTTTTGATTTGACACAAAATTTAATAAAGTAAGTACGTAAGATTTTTGAATCGTGTGATCTTAAATTAAAGATATCTATAATGTATTTCTGTTCTTGTGGAGGTATTTTTCTGATACTCCTTCGTTTTAATTTGTTTGTCTGGTTTTGACTTGATACGAAGTTTAAGAAAGTAAATATGTAATATTTTTGAGTTTTGTGGTCTTAGTCTAAAGATATGTAGAATGTATTTCTGTTCTTGTGGAGGTATTTTTCTAATACTCCTTCCGTTTTAATTTGTTTGTCTGGTTTTGACTTGACACAGAGTTTGAGAAAGTAAATATGTAAGACTTTTGAGTTTTGTGGTTTTTAAAGATATGTAGAATGTATTTCTGTTCTTGCGGAAGTATTTGTCTAATACTCCTTCATTTTAATTTGTTTGTGTTGTTTTGACTTGATACGAATTTTAAGAAAGTAAATATGTAA
Organism: Solanum stenotomum; assembly: GCF_019186545.1. Taxonomy (NCBI): domain Eukaryota; kingdom Viridiplantae; phylum Streptophyta; class Magnoliopsida; order Solanales; family Solanaceae; genus Solanum; species Solanum stenotomum. The sequence continues at coordinate 29,527 of NW_026031255.1, forward strand.
GACTTTTTAATCGTGTTTGCCAATAAAGTAAAAAGATACCTTTTTTGAATGGACAGAAAAGAAAATGAAGACAAACAAATTGAAATGGACGGAGTATTTACTTAGTGGTGTGGACCATTTTTTTTTTGGATTCAATCAGAAGGTTATTTTGCCTGTCCATTGATTTTGTAAGGGAATAAGAAGATTTTACTCTGTTTGTTTCACTTTGTGTGAAGGTATTTGACGGAATACTAAGTCTAAAAAAGAAAGACTGACTTTTGGAAACGGTCTTAAACATGTCATGCCGTTTCTGTGGCTATAAAATCAGGTCATACAGAGTAAAATGAACAATTTAAAGCTAAATTGCTTATGCTTCTTCTCGAAATAAATTAAAAAGGAAAGAGCATACTCAGATGATCATAAAATGGAACGGAGAGAGTAGTATCTTATGATCTCTCAGCAAGGAAGCATGAACTCGAAGTAGAACAATCGATAATAAGGCAATACAAAATGCATCATTAGCTTTTAAAGAATGATGTCCTGTTTCTAATGCAGTCATTAAGAAGAATACTATCTATCAATCTACACGTTATTAGATAATGCCACTAATGCTACTAAATGAGAAACGTTGCTGTTTATGTCTCAAAATGAAGTTCGAATTTTTGTAAATTTTCTGTTTTAACTTCAGGGCTGTTAACAAAGGCTTCTTATTCAAGCACTTCTTATGATGCTACAAGATCAGTTAGCAAGAAGAATTTCTTAGAGGACACTTTCTCTTATAAGATAAACGGTACAAACCATACAAGTTTGTATTTTCGAGATAAATGGTTGCTTGATGCCTCTGACGATGAATATGGAGGAGTACTCGTCAACGCAGATAGACTACCATCTGATCCCGACAAATTTACCTTTGTGCTTCGTGCATCTCTCTCTCATTGGAAAGTGAAGGTACTTCATTTCCACCAACTACGATACTATACTATACTAGTCTCAAATTTCAAGACTCGATTTCTTGTCTGATGTTGATTAATACACGAGTGAAAGCCACCGCATCTCATATTTTTTCTTATTATTTTATAGACAACTCTTATGCCAGTAGGAAATTCAGAGGACTTGTACTTTTCATAGCCTGGTGAATTCATATAGACAGAACCCCAATTTGTTTAGGAATGAGGCGTAGTAATTTTTGGTGTATTGAAAGTAAACTTATATAACATATTTTGCTCATTGATGGCTCCCGATGATGCAGGGGAAGAAGGGAGTTTGGCTTAAGCTACCATTGGAAAAATGTGATCTAGTTCCTGTTGCAGTAAAGGTACTTCCTTTTTGTTGATGAATTGTAGTAATGGTATTTCGTACTATCACTTTACCCAAATCGATACAGGAAATTACTCTACGTACTTACTTTTGTTTTTACAATCGTTTAGCTTTTCTTTGTTATCTCTGGCTAGTAGTGATTGTCTCATTACTCAAACAATACATTGATATAAATACATGAAGAGAATAAGCTAACTAGTGATTTTGTAACAATTGAACTCTAAATTTTGTAGGAAGGATTTCAATACCATCATGCAGAAAGAGGATATGTTATGATGACTTATTGGATTCCGGAGGAACCCTGTATGCTTCCTTCGAATGCATCGCATCAAGTTGGAGTTGGGGGTTTTGTGATCAACGATAAAAATGAGGTGTGTGTTTTTCTGTTTGCAATGCCTTCCTAATTAGTAGTAATATTTATGAGCTTCTAAATTCTCCGTGTAGTCTCTTAGGCTAATTAATTTTTGCTTTAGGTGCTTGTCGTGCAAGAGAAACATTTTACGCCGGCTCTTTCAGGCCTATGGAAAATACCAACTGGTTTTATTCATGAGGTATGTTCCTCTATTACAATTTGACCTTACCATTTTGGTACTTTTGACTTGGTTAAAGATTGAAGCATGAAACTGTATACTTACTCGGTTTAGTTTTTGCGTCAAACTCAGTCCGAGGAGATCTTTACAGGAATTGTGAGAGAAGTGCAGGAGGAAACTGGCGTAAGCAATTTTCACTTAAACGTATCGCCTTCCTATATTAACAACACATAACGACAAATCGTTATCTAAACGATGTTTTTTTGTTCTCATTACTTTTTCCAGATTGATACTGAATTTGTGGAGGTTATGGCTTTCAGGTGAAAAAATTCTCCCTCTTCAAAGAACCATGAGTTTATCATAATGGACAGCGATTTATTTTACACCTTTTTTATCGATAGGAAGAGCTATATTAGAAATCGTATAAGAACACAAAATGCTGATACCATAAGTATCCGAGTAACTTGTCTCAGACACAGAGAATGTAGAGTTTCTATTTCTTGATTTTACTGTCATCTTTAGGATATTTCAAGTTTTATTCAGTTTCATGCTCTAACTCATGCTATGTACACAGTTGTTAAACTTTGGACTCTAATTGTTGATTTTACAGTTTACAAACAAGATACATTGTTTAAATTAACATTTATCGATGTCCTTCTTCAGGCATGTTCACGATGTGGCCTTTCAAAAGTCAGATTTGTTCTTCGTCTGCCTGTTAAGACCCCTGTCAAAACAGATCATGGTTGATGATCTAGAAATTCAGGATGCTAAGGTAAGCATATCGTAATGTGTAATACTCACCTGATGAGCTAGCGTTTGAGGTTGAGTTAGACTTAAGTCTGCAGCTTTATGCGACTTAGCATTTACTCGAGCTACCTTATCTTTTTTCAATGCAGTGGATGCCTCTAGTTGAGTTTGTGGAGCAACCTCTAATCCAAGAAGACGACATGTTCAAGAAAATAATTGACATTTTCATCGCTAGACTAGGGAAGCGGTACTGCGGATTGTCTGTCCATCAACTAGTTTCCAAATTTGATGACAAACTTTCTACATTGTACTTTAACACAGTTGATGATCCAAATTTGAACTGTGAAGCCAGTTAGCATCACAATCTGTATTGTCTTGTCTATATGTGTAATCAATAGGTTATGGATTCTGTAAATATACTTTAAAGTTATTCAAAAGAACTTGTTACAGGGAGGTAACTGTCATATGATTTTCTTTCTTTATAATTTGTATATTAGGTTTCTGTATCGGATGTTTGCACCAAACCAAAAAATGCAACACACAAGTGGCTCTCATTCACATTATTATTAGTTTTTTCAGTATAATTTTTATTTGCCAAGGTTAAATGTTTTGTTCTGGTGTAAACACTGGATGCAAATACGTTCTTTCATTCGATTCTCTATTGTCAATCTATAATCAATGTTTTCTGGAAAATACTTTTCACTCTAGAACTGAAATCGGAAAGTCATTTTTCACGAAAATGACTTCTGTCATACCAAATAAACCAGAATTTGGAGCATTTCGAACACCTGAACTACAACTAGACAGCAGGATGACGTAACAAGCTAGAATAGTCCTATGTTAGTGAAAATTCAACTTTTGAGTTGAGAATTTTTGATATGGTTGACTTTGGTTAACATTATGAGTTTTGAGCGTCGTATGGGAATTCCATCAATTTTACTGAGTCCAGGACGTCGAGTTTGCTCTATTAAGATGATCGGTTAGAGTCCCGAGATCTTAAATTGTGATTTGGATATTTAGGTAAAATGTTGAATTTTTGGCTTAGATGGGTTCCGAGGGGTATTTTGGTTATAACCATATATTTTTTGAAATTCGACAATTTCATTGGTTCAAAAACATGCTTTAAGATAAATTTGCACTATTGGTTCATGTTTATAGGATTCCGAATGAGTTTCAAGGATCAAAAGGGTGTTTCAAGGTTGCTTGTATACACTTTAAGTGGCAACAAAATAGACTTTTAGCGATCACAAATGGNTGGGTTCCGAGGGATATTTTGGTTATAACCATATATTTTCTGAAATTCAACAATTCCATTGGTTCCAAAACTTGCTTTACGATAAATTTGCACTACTGGTTCATGTTTATAGGATTTCGAATGAGTTTCAAGGGTCTAAAGGATGTTTTCAAGGTTGCTTGTGTGCACTTGAAGTGGCGACAAAATAGACTTTTAGCAACGACAAATGGGTTTTAGTGAGGAAATCGCTGAGTTAAATATCTATTTTAATCCATTTCGTATTTTTGACATTTTCGGAGCTAGAAAAGTCAGTTTGAGGTGATTTTTGAAGTGTTTTTCTTTCATAATCATTGTATGTATTTCTAACCCTAATTTACTCTTTCTCCCAAAATATCCCTTTCATATTTCATGATTTCTATCCACAAAGTTAAGATTTAAAACCCTAAAGTAGAGAAATAAAAAATTGTTGATTTGGAGGTCGATTTGGAATGAGTTTTTATTAATTTTCGGGATTTAAGGTCCTTGTATTGTGGGTTAACTGATTTTGACAAAGTTTTCCTGAAATTTCTCATTTTTGACTGCATTTCAAATGTGAGTTTTGAGTTTTTTCTCCTAAAGTTGAAAAAGTAGTAAAATTCTTGATTAGAGCTCGATTCTTGCTTGTTTTAAATGAGTTTTTCAACCACAAACTCCTTTTGACTTGTAGAACTTGATTTTCAACTAAAAATCTGATTTTACCTTTTTTATTTCGAAGTGATTTTTGAATTATTTTACCTCGATTTCAATCCTATCAATATGGTTATTGAACTCCTTAGCCCGTATTTGAGCATGATAATGTTATTGAGCAGTAGACTGAGGTAGGGGGTCTAGCCCAACCTCATATGGTTCCCAATAGCGCTCCGATGCTTCAGGAGTTAATAGTTAGGTTATTGGCTAGATTGGATTAGATCAAGTCAAATTAATACCACAACTATCTCAACAACTCAATACCAAATCAATACGAAATGCAATGCAATACAATGGCCAAAATCCTATATATATACACAACAACTTTCTCGATCAGATAATCAAGACCCATGGGGGACTTGCAAAGGTCCATATACCAGTACAAACGGTCTCTACGTGCTTGTGCGGATAATCTCAATGTACTATCACAAAATCAAATAATCTTCGGTACAAACGATCTCCACGTGCCCACTCATAAACATAAAACCATTGCAACATGGACTATCTCCACGTGCTCAAGCCTTACTCATATTCAATCTTATATTCATGCATGTGCATAATATAATATCAACTGATTAGGAGATGATGATACATCTCATTTCAATCAAATATATTCATCTCATCGCAACATATATGAGCTCATGAAGAAAATATAAACACACAAAAAGTAACCAAGTCCATCAAATTCAAAAGTCTCAATATTTCCGTTATCTCACAACTCAAGGTGTACTATCAATTTCATGACTTTGGTATCCATATACGTGCTCGTTATCTCATTTACATGGTACCGGCATAAATGTTTGTTATCTCATTTACGTGGTACCCCTTTATTATCAATTATCTTAGATTCATTTAACCCATTTGTCCCATACAAATATAAAACCCAAACCCACGATAGTTAAAGACTTGTTATTGGGTTCATTAGTGGATGAGGTTTAATTCAATGTGGGTGGGTTAAAATGATTTTAATAATATTTAGATTTAATTAAATAAAAATAAAATCCACACAGGCATAACATAAATGATATTATGTAAAAATATGGAGATTTAACGGATGGAGGGTAAATATGGCTTTAAAGTTGGATGACAAGGACAAATATATCAAAAAAGTATGACGAAGGGCAAATATGATCCTTTTCTAAGAGTACAAGGGCAAATATGACTCTTTTCCGATCTATCTATATATAAAAGGAGAAGAAAAAAATGACACATGTCAACACCACAAATTTTCAGTATTTTAAATAATTTTAAATAATTAATAATCAATAATAATTAAATAAATAAATAAATATAGACACATGTCAATAATTAGAATTAGAACGACACATGTCAGCACCACAAAAAACATGATTTTTAAATAATTAAAATTATTAATTACATGTAATAGGATTAAATAATAAACTCAACTTTCTGTAATTATCTTAAATTCGAAATTAAAATATTAAATTTATTTATTAAAGAATTACTTAAAATTAACGTGATTTAATCATTTTATAATTCTCAAAATTTATATAAGATAATAACTAAAAATTTTAACTATCTAAATCTGAAAAAAAAAAAAAAAAACATTGCAGAACATGAGTGTGATTATTAATTTTAATTTTTTTTTTTGAAAAAAACCAAAACAAATAACTGCTCCACATTAGTCAGTGGATAATTTTAAGGAACAATTCAATTAGTGGATAATTTTAAGGAATAATTTCAAATTTAAAATTATTATAAAATAAAAATTACAAACTTAACTAATAATAATAATAATAATAATAATAATAATAATAATATTTTTTCAGAAATGTTCCAAATGACAGTCACACTTAAACTTCTTTTCCTGGTATATTTTTTCTATTTTTATTTAAATAAATAAATTTCGGCAACGGTTTTAAATGATAAAATCTAAAAGTGTTTTCAGTTTTGAAAGGAAAAAAAATAAATAAACGTGGGTTGTTAACCTTTTTAAGAATTGTGACAGTTAACTAATTTTACACGTCTTAAATTAAAAAAAATAAACTAAAAAAATGTGTAGTTGTTAAGCATCTCAAGACCTTTTTGTTTGATCAAAACAATATTAGAAAAAATTAATAGATACATTATATCATATATATTTAACTATTAGAAAAAAAAGAGAATATTTTTAAGTTTTTTAATATGTGTATTTTTAAAAATGATAGCAGATTTTTTTACATACCGTTTTAAAATATAATTAAAAAATTAAGTTGATTGACAAAACCGCATAACTTTAAAATATTTTTTTTTTAAAAAAACTGTCAAATGAACCTTTACTAAACAGAAAGAGAAAAATAAGGGAAACAAATTAACCTCCACTTCAAGCATTAAAATCCTCTCACGTTTCTTTATTACCTCTACACTCAAACCCACTTTCAACAAGCACTAATTCTTTCTCCTTCTGTTAGATCTATTTTTTTTTCCATTAATCGACAGGGAAAGAAGAACAAGAAATACTTTGGGATGCATACAATTACTTTGTTTTCGTTGTCTTCTTGAGGTTCTGTGAATTTATTTTTCATATTGAAAAAATCTATGATAGTTCAAATTATGAGTTTTTTGATATAATATATTATCATGGTTATCTATATATGATTAGTTTTCTCTTTAACTATCTTACATTCGATCTCTTATATATATATATATCAAATTAAGACACATCCAAGGAGGGATCATTCCTCCATTAGTGAAGGAGATTTTCTATATATGTCAACATCTATAGAAATTAAAAATAGGGTGTTATTAGCAATGAAGAAGATAAAACAAGGAAGGATGTTGATGTCAGGGCCACAAATTCTATGTCAGGAAAAAAAAAATTAAATATATAATAGGAGAAATATTTATAAAAAATAATTTAGTAAGGAAATACTTAAATTAAAGGGCAAACTATATAAATCCCACTAGTTTAGGTCCTAATTACTAAGATTCCCTATAATTTTAAATATTACTTCCTCTACCACATTTCATGCTTAGGATTCATGAATTTGAATCCGCGAGATACATGTATCTATCGAATTGACAATTAATTCTGAAAATTTAAATTAATCAAATTCCTTAATATAAGGCAAATATCAAGGAGTGTATCTATGTTTAATTACTTTTATTTTATTATTCTTTGAAATAATAAATTCATTAATATTATTAATAAAAGATAAAAACATGTATATCTTTGTCATGTAATTTGATTAATACTATCATTTTATTACTCTTAAAATAATAAATTCATTAATTTGATGTATATATTATCAATATATGTTGTGTCCAACAAACTATACATTTAGATACATGAGTATCATACAAGTACATTCATATGTATCATAGAAGTATCTAGTCTTAATTTTGTGTATTTGTTATATGTGTCTAGTATTAATTTCATGTATCTATTTATATCATCTAACATTAATTTTATGTATCTATTTATATGATCTAATATTAATTTCATGTATCTATTTATATGATCTAATTTTAATTTCATGTATCTTTTATTAATTTAATGTATCAAGTATCAATTTCTTACATTATATTCAAAACATGTATCTCGGATACATAGTAAGCATATACATATAATTATGTGTATCTAAATATGAAATGTAACTGAAACACATGAATCTAGAAACAAATCACGACGATAGATTAGTATATGTCTTATCATTAATCCCCCAAGAAAAAGTAAAAAAATTCAAAATTATTCGTTCTTTCTCAGCATCTGATATTTTTTTCATAGATACATATAATCTCAACTCAACTACACGAACTTTTAACTAGATACATGTACACTGTTGTTTATCCAACATTGTTGCAATTGATGTGTACTTAATTACTTATTTCTACGATGGAGTGTTTTAAAACATAATTCATATTCAATTAACAAAGTTAATTTATAATCTGAAATTTAAAATATTTTAAATCTGAAAATATTTTCATTTTAAACATCAAAAAAAGAAGAAGATAACTTTACCTTTTAAAATAATAAAAAAAAAATCTTCCCACGTTTTAAAAATAAGACGAAACTCTTCTTCTTATCCTCCTATATATTTTTGTATCTATTGTTTTTAATTTTTTATCGACTTTTAATAATTATATTATACCATCAGATTTTTGCTCGATGTTGAGATAAAGAAAAAATAGGAGTAAGTGGCCCATGAAAGTGAAAAACATCCTTTAAGTTTATGTATCATGGTGAAATTTTTTAGAGAATTAGAAAAATAAATGTAAGTTTTGATGCATTTGATAATTGGTATATTAGAAAGATAAAGTATAATGAATATTTTATTGAAATTGAATATCTGAATAAAATAAGTATAATGCCTCTAATTATGATCCGTTAGCATCTCTGAAATAGTTGAAGTTCTTACAAAAAATAATAGTTTGCATCGATTTGGCCAAGAATGACATTCATATTTATTTATTTTTTCAGTTTTCTGAGTGAAAGTTGGGAGGTTTAAATAAAAAGATTTTTCAATTAAATTTGTGTTTTTTTAAGAGTAGTATACTAATATACTATCATTAAAATAAAAAATTAAATATTAAATATTAATTAAAAATCTACATGCATCACAAAAAACCACGTGTCATTGTAGGATAAAGTTAGTTGTCATTGTAATTTTAAGTTATTGGTATTATTAAGTGCATAATATATTTTATTAGTTATTTTTAAGTATAAAATTATCACATTTTAAATTATCCGCGCAACGCGCGGGCACGTATACTAGTTATAATAAAGCTTAAATCAAAATCAAATTAATACTAATGCAAAAAGAAAATCAATTCAACACTAAGAATGACAATGATATTGAATATTTGTTTTGTAGTTTTACATAGGTTTAGACAATTAAAATATATAATCTAATTTTAATTTCCTTTAATATTTAGTCATGTAACTAATACTTATTAAATTTATTTTAGCATCATTTAGTATTTTTAAATTATGATCCTTTTTCATTATGACTTATTAATTTGTAATATTTGTTTTACGCGATTTCATTATTATTTTTTTGTTGGATTTTTTGGTGTCATTAATCATATCATATTTTGTGTTATTTTCTTAAGAAATAGCTTAGATAATTGTATTTTGGTAGAACTAAAGAAATATTTGAAGTACAAGTAAATTATATGTTTGTATGAGCACTTTACCAGAAAAATCAAAAATTTGAAAAACTCAAAAAAAATCCAGAAAAACTCGAGGTTCAAAAACCCGACATAAAGGGTTTGGTTCTTGAATTGTATATTTCGCCATCCCACTCCAGGCGGCTCCACGATCTTGAATATCCTTTTATTTCTTTGATTTTGTTGGAGGTTTGAATAGAGAGAGGCAACTTCCTTATTCGATAGCATCGGATGACCTCAAGTTCCTCAAGATGTTCCCACATACTCTCTGGCTCCCCAAAAGTTGCTAATACTGGTAAGTTATTCAACCATAACTTCCGGACCCTTGGAGTTTCTGAGCTAATGAGTGTCGTCTGACTTGAACCGAATTGTGCCAGTAACTCTGTCAGCTGATGACAAAAGGAAAGTGAAATTTCTTCCAAGTTCCTGGGTACAGAAAAAGCTCCACCAACATTAAAAAGACATGTTAAATTATCACAATGGAGTATATCCAGTTTGCGTAATTTAGAAAATCTTAGACCCAGAAAATGACCGAAATCAGAAACACTCTTTAAATGATCTACAAAAATGAAGCTGAGATATTCCAGATTTGGAAGAGGGTCAATCTGTCCACTAATTCCTTCTTCCACTGCTCCCAAATAACAACAGCACTTGTAAATGCGTAGTGATTTTAATCCATTAAAACTGTTGTTCCAAATAAACTCCGTGAGACCCATGTATTGTTCCAAGTACAAATCTGAAGCAAACTGCAACATGCTTGAGAGCCAGACTTCGTTATCGAAACTGTCAAAACCTGAGAGGCATATCGCCTTTGTTGACTTGTTGAATGGTACCTCATGAGTTGTAGTATACCCAACTGTAATGTGAAATCTTTTCAATCTTTTCATCCAGGTGTGGTCACTTTTCAAAATTGAAATTGATGACCTATCCAAGTAAATCAAAAGTGATGTCAGATTGGGTAGATGTGATATCTCATCAAAAGAAGTTGCTCCAACAACACCTCCATGCCTTATGGGTAGATGTAACATTTCAAGCCTTTGCAACTCGTGGAAAACCCCCAGGTCGATGCTATCCTTCAACTCACCTAAAGGCATATTTAATAGCCTCAGATTTGTCAACTTGTCCAGTCCTTCGGGCAGACAACATAACTTCGTCTTATCACAATCGAGCAACTGCAAATTGCAAAGATTACCAATAGTTGGCAACTCGTTCAACATGTGGCACCTTTGTAGTATTAGAGCATGTAATTGACATAAACTATTGATGGAACAAGGCAGTGCTCTAATACCAGTTTCACTCAGATTCACAACTCTTAGGGCTGGAAATAACAAAAAGAATTCATGGGGAATTTCCCCAAGGCTATAATTGTCTTGCAATAGTAAAGTTGTTGTGTCTGGGCATTCCGTGAGGTTATCAGGAAGATGTTCAATTTTGTTGCTTATGAAAGACAATCTCTTGACAGAAGCTGGCACTTCATTATAATGTGAAATGGATTCATCTATCCATTTAGCAACATCACGAACCACATCATGCATCTTCACATAATCCACCTTATCAGCTTCTAGCAAGCAGGCATCTTTTAGACTTTCAATCATTGTGATTCCCCTGTTGTAGGCTTCTTCATATGTGTCATGTTCACCGAGGAACCCCTCTGCCCACCAGCAATGTATGAGATCATTTGTTGACATTGCTGCCGGATATAAGGAGCAATACAAGAAACAACTTCGAATGTCACCTCTCTTTTTGTTCACATGCTCTGAGGATAATTCAATATCCGGAGATTCTAAAGAATCAAAACTCCACTTGATGACGTTGTAAACCTTTTTTTCTACTTCTTTGTTATGAGGTGTGGATATTCTAAGTGATTTCAAAGAATCTTCCCAGAGCTCGACCCTATTCTTCCCTCTCATTGATGTTCCAATAACAGTGATTGCTAAAGGTAAACCACCACACTCTCTTACAATATCCATTGCCAATCGCTGAATATCCACCCGATGGGCAACATCTCCCGCATTTTTGATAAACAGATGCCAAGATTCATCTTTATCTAATGTGGAAATATTCATCTCAGTGTGTGTTTTCATTTGCTTACAAACACTCAAAAAACGAGAAGTTATAATAACCTTGCTTCCTGCGTGATCTTTTGGTTGGGGCACACCTACCTTATCCAAATCTATAGCTTCCCAAACATCATCTAGTATCACAAGGAAACTCTTTTCCTGCTCATGAAGCCTTTGATAGATTTTGCTGGCATTGCTTTCTTCACTTCCCTCAGCAATTTGTGCTTGAACCTTTCTTATGTCTATTGACGTGTTGGCAATTTGTGCTTGAACCTTTCTTATGTCTATTGGCGGTTTGGGTACTGTAACCCATATCACAACACCAAAAGACAGTTTAGACCTAATTAACACGTCAATCTGTTTAAGCTCATTGTTCAAATTCTTCACCAAAGTAGTTTTCCCGCACCCCACACTCCGATGATGCCAACCTGACATACCCAAAAGAATAATTAACCCATGCAACAATGATTGGTAATATACAAGAAATTAGAGAAAGAAATTAGGAGGCTTTGTTTCAACAATTGTCAAATTACGTTTTGATCTCAATTTTGTTAACTTAATTTCCACTTATTTATAATAGGAAAAAATATAAATAATATTATCTTATAGAGAAAATTTATTTTAAATATCTATTATGAAATATTTTTAATTAAAACTTTATTTTATTAAATTAAAATGTACATATTCAAATTTTCAATCAATATTATACCTAGATGAATAAAAGAATAAATTAATATGATGATTTAAATATAATTTATAATATCAAGCAAAATAAATTAAAAGAAATACATATATCCATATTTGAATAAATATATATGTAATTATCATGCTGAAATTTAAAGAATACATATATTTAGAAGAATAATATATTTAATAGGGCATGATTTGAAAAATATATACTCCCTCCGTCCCATTTTATGTGGCACTTTTCACATTTCGAGATTCAAACAAGTCTATCTTTGACCGTAAATTTTTCATAGATCTTTTAAACATTTTGAATTATCAATTATTGTGGCATATAGTACTTTTTACGTAGTTTACAAATATATAAATTTCATTTCAAAAAAATTGAAGATTTCACGCATAAATTTCCGGTCAAACTTAAAATGTTTGACTCTCGAAAAACGAAAAGTGCCATATAAAATGGGACAGAGGGAGTAATAACTTTGTATATAGATTTAACTCTTCGAATTTTGATAATCTTATCACATATCTAGATTATTTTAAAATTTACCTCTAATTTCAATATATATATATATATAATCGATATTATGTTGGCTAGAATTCTCTCAAAAAATGGAGGGAAAAAAATTAAAAAAATTAGTTTCCTCATTCTTCTCTGGAAAATAGTGTAGTTATCTCCAAATATCAAGTATAAATTTGATATTTTTATGATTTATGGTGCCAAATTTTAAATTAGAAATTGAACATGAGATAAAAATTTATTCAGTAAAGGTGAAAGTTTTTAACCTGAGTTTTAAATCATAACCACTTCTAACAAATTAAATTATACAGGAGATTTCTTCTAATTTATATTTCATTTTATTATTTCTGTAATTCTAATTTCATGTAATACATAATTTATCTATTATAAAAATATAAGTAGACAAATAGTCCATCAATATCTTTATTTATGTTTTATAGTAAATGAAATTATAATTTTTCAATAAATGGTTAATCAATATCATTATTTATATTTTGTAGTAATACCAAGTTATAATTTAAAATAAAATAAGACAGACAAATCTAAAAAATGAAGGAAAAAAAGGGCAATGGAATAAAAGTTTTAAAAGAAATTAAATTTCAAGAAAAAGAAAAATACATATTTATTTATATTATGTTGAAACAAATAGTAAGTAAGAATATTAGGTAAAGTAATAAGTTATTAAAAGGTCACATAGTAATATAAGGATACTAATTAGTGAGTGTTACAATTGCAATAAGTTCATTTTGTATGAAGTGTTGATAAAGAGGAAGCTAAGTTATATAAATTAGTAGCGCTAATATTTATTTAGAATTTATATAATTGTAGGTGTAGAACAATATTTATATTTATCATATGTGAATGAACACAACAATTTGTCTAAGGCTAGATATTTTATGTAACAAGTAGAATGTGTTGTTAGAAAAATAATATATATTGAATAACTGTACATTTATGAGGAGTTCATTGTGTCATCAAGTAGCAGATGAATTGTTTTTGCTTCTAAGGAATTTTAGGCTTTCATTTAGGGAAAAGACACAAGTACTCCTACACTACGATTGAAATATCAAAAACACACCTTATCAGCTACCAAATTCTAAACAATTTAAGATTACTAATCTTAATTTAGTTCTAGTAATACCTCATCGTTTTCCAAGTGTTCGAGGATTTTGTCGAGATTCTTTCTTGCGGCTAGCTGGTCTTTTATTGATGGTCTTGGTAAGTGCTCAACTTTTTTCATACGGTAATTTTCTTCCATCAAATTGGATCCAAAGCTTTCTTGGGCCTTTGTAAGCCTGCAAACTTCTACTTGGATATTATTTTGTGCTTGAGTCCAGACTTTAGAGCGAAGGCTGCAATTGGGACAACACTTATATATAAGCGTCTTCACCGCTGCAATGTTTTGTTGCATAGTTTCCCATTCATTCTCCAGCTCGCGAACATCCTCGATCCACTTGATAACATCTGGTTTTGATTTATAGCCTTCTCCCTCATCATCTTTTTCCACCTTTCTTTTGATATCATCTCTTAACTTTGTTAGCATCTTCATTTCCTTCGTTAAATTTTCAACATTTGATGAGAAATGGACAGTATTTTCAACATCAGGATAGATGCATTTACATAAAAACTTTCCCACCTCAACAATAAAGCCACTTATAACATTAATAAGTATATCCATTGAACAATTTTTGAGGTAATGATGCTCTCTCAAACTGTTTGTTTAAGGCAGAAATTCAGAGAACTAAAAGAAAAAGGCAAACACAACTATTCGGGTAACTAGCAATGTAAAAATGTAAAGAGAAAATGGCTTCATATATACCCCTCAACATATTTCTCATTATAAAAATGGTTCATACATACTCTTTTACTGTTACACAAATAACTCACATATACTCCTACCACTACAATGACTTACATATACAAGTAAAAAAAATGATTTTTTATTTTAAAAAAACTCATGTACGGGTATATGATCCTTTTCACACAGCTTTTTTTTACTTCTTTAATTATTACTCTTTTGAGTTCTTTATTTATTTGTTTCATTATTTAGTGTAAAATATGAGAGAAAAAGTGTGAATGAAAACAACGAGAAAAAAGTAAGAAAAAACTTTAAAATTAATTATTTTCCGGATATATTGTAGTTTATTCTCGTATTTGTAAAAAAATATTTGGGGGCATATGTGATACTATATTTTATAAGAAAGTGAAAAAATAAATTTGACCATCCAAATTAATTGTTGAATAAACCAAAAAAGATAAAATACACATGAGAAGTATCAAATATACACCTACATGAAAATTCCTTTTTAATAAAAATATTAAAATTATTTTTTTAACTTTCGTTAGAGGAAAATGATATATATGAGTCATTTATATAACAGTAGGTATATTTATATGAGTCAACTTTTATAAAGAGAGGCATATCAATTTTAAATGACAAAGTTAAGAATTATATCAGACCCTTTTTTCAAATATATATAAACACATATATTTTGGACCAAATTTTATAAAAAGGTCAAATGCACACTATTAAAAGGTGAACAACTATTTTAGCCTTCAATCAAGTAATGAGGCTCGAAAGATGATCAAAGGCAAGTAATAGTAAAATGGAAAGACAATAATTGGAGCAATTAGCAACGTGTTTGATTCCAAATGAACTATGCAACTTAAATGTAGTAATTACTGCACTGTAGGTAAACGTCAACAACCATAATCAAATACATCACTCAATTTTTCTATGATACCAACGATACAGGATCACTGACCTGACAGTGGTCCGCCCAGTCATAGATCAAGCAAGTCAATATTCTTAGAGGTAGTCCAACTACATAAAAATCGAAATACATAAGAATTTTAACATAGTTTCTCAGACTGCATTGTTTAATTATTGTAAAAATTATATAAAGCACATAGTATAATAAAAAAATTACTTCCTGTCCTTACTCTTTCATAAATTACTAATTTCCCTTATTTTTTTTTGTGTTGCGGATACTTTAATATGCGGCCGGATACTTTAATTAAGAAGCTGTAATTATCAGGTTAGTGCGTTAAAAAAGGGATTTTAACAGATTATGCGTTAATTAAGGGATTTAAAAATTAACTGCCACAATTAACGCATACGTTTAATGCATCTGCAAATCGTTCAATCTTAAAACACTACTGAACTAAAATTTCGAATTTCAAATTTTGAAATTTTTATTTCTTGTTTTACGAAAAGCTTTGGAAATTCCAACGCTTTTTTTGGTGAAGATTTGTAATGAATATTTCCATCTTGTTAAGGCATTTAGGTATATGGGAAGTGATGTTAGGTACGAGCAATACAAAATTGATGGCTTAGTGGTTGGGGAAAATATTTCATTCGTTAATCTCAAATCAGCAATTGCAGGAGAATGGAACGTTGATGAATCAAAAAAAAATATGGAGATCAGATACATTGTAGAAGGTAATTCATGTCCATTGTGTATTAGGAATGATATGGGGGTGAAATTGTACATAGAAGTGAAGAAACATGAGGTAGAATTTGGTATGTATCCACTATGCATTGATACATCGGATAGAAGTGATGAAGATATACATAATTTTGATAAAACAACAGGTGCAATTGTGTGTGTTGAAGGTGGAAAAAGGGACACAAAGGCTCTAAGCATTGTTGAATCGAAAATTTGTGATTTTTATTACATACCAGAAATGGAGGTGGAAAATTATATATCATATACAAATGTTTCTAATGTGGAAGTGAAGCAATTGTACAAGGATAAGGCAACTCTAATGGCTGTTATGGAAAAATATAAAATTAAGCATAGCTTCAATTTTAGAGTTAAGAGATTTGATAGCAAAAGGTATGTGATACTTCAATCTTATAAAATTCTTGATTTTTTAAGATTTATTTGATATCGTGTTGATCATGATACACAAATAACGTGTGTATGGTGCAATTGTAGTTGTTAGGTATCATAAGGATTTATGCTTGATACTTTAATAATTAAGAAGGATAATTGAAATAATGTTAATAATTGAATTTTGAATGTATTATCTGATTTGTATATCAAATATATAAAATGAGTCGTTTATGAACTGTGTGCAGATTACAATTTAACTAAAAGTCTTTGTAATAATGTATGTTGTACTGTTATTTTATTGCAGCTACGTATTAGTATGTCATTCAAATGCTTGTTGTTGGGAATTGAAGGCGTCCGTTAGGAAAAATACGGACATATTCAAAGTGAGATACTTCAATAGTGAACATTGAGGGATAGGGTATTAAGTAAGGTACAAGCTACTGTTGGGTTTCTTAGTGGTGTGACAGCTCCAAAGTTAGTGAATCATAAAAGAAAACATACTCCAAACGATATAATTGAGGATGTTAGGGCACTATATGGAGTTGAAATTTCTTACCAACAAGCATGGCGTGCAAAAGAACGTGCATTGGAGATGATTAGGGGTAAACCTGCAGACATATACAAATAGATGCCAAAATACATATATATGCTGAACATTGTGTATCCAAATTCATATATACGTATGCACAAGTCGGAAAAAATGAGTTTATGTATCTCTTCATATCATTAAGGCCAATGATGAGAGGGTTTGAGTTCTGTAGGCCTGCTGTTGTTATTGATGCTTCACATCTTAGCGGATCTTATCGAGGGACATTTGTATCGGCAAGTACACTCGATGGGGCAGGTATGACATGTTGTTTATTAATTTGATTTTTCAAGATAGTAATACAACATCATGGAACAATCATATATAAAGAATCGTAATGTTATGTGTTTCAATCTGAAGGTTGTATATTGCCGTTAGCTTATGAAATTGTAGACACGAAAAATGATTGTTCCTGGACATGGTTCTTCCAACACTTTAAAAATGTATTTGGTGATAGAGAACAAATGTGTGTTGTATCAGATCGAAATGAAAGCATATTGAAGAGTGTAAGTATTGTTTATCCAAGTATTCCTCATTTCGCATGCATATGGCACCTCTGGAAAAATGTGTGTACATACTACAAGAGAAGCAGAACCATACTAAGTGATATTTTCTATTTGATGGCAAAGGCTTATCAGAAAGATGATTTTGAAAAATTAATGGCTAAAGTGGAAAATATAGATGGCAGAGTTAAGAAGTATCTTCAAGATGCTGGGTATGAAAGGTGGGCTAGATCTCATGCAACTGTGAACAGGGGGAGGATGATGACTTCGAACATAGCGGAATGTATCAATGGTTGCCTTGTTGATGCACGACAATT
The DNA here is from genome assembly GCF_019186545.1 of Solanum stenotomum. Lineage (NCBI taxonomy): Eukaryota > Viridiplantae > Streptophyta > Magnoliopsida > Solanales > Solanaceae > Solanum > Solanum stenotomum. The sequence goes on from NW_026031255.1 coordinate 47,678, forward strand.
ACTTATTATAGACTTTCTGGAAGAAGTTAGAATTCTATTTGGTACTTGGAATTGCAAAAATCGAGAATAGCATCTTATACAAAGGAAACATTAGGGAGAAGATTTGAAGAAATATTGATTATAAACGCGTCCAAATGTGTGAAAATGAAGGTACATATTTGTATTATCAATTTTTATGTTTCTAGCTTTACTTCTTGTTATATTGTTAAGTATACCAATTACAAATTCGTTTGATGTATCTGTAATTTTTAAACATTTGCAGGTAGTTGCATCTTCTGAATATATCTTTGCAGTGTATGAAGGTGCGATAAGATACATTGTATGTCTTGAGAGAAAAACTTGTTCATGTGATAGATTTCAACATGCCAAGATACCTTGTGCGCACGCAATGACTGTTTTGAAGAAGACGAATATTAAAGATGTTCATCCATACTGCTCTGATTACTATAAACATGATGCATTAACAAACACGTATGCACTTCCAATAGAACCAATGCCAGACAAAAGTGATTGGATAGCTTCAGAATCTGTTTTGGAAGAAGTAGTCTTGCCACCAAGATACAAAAAAATGCCTGGAAGGCCAAGAAAAAAGAGGAAGAAAAATCCAGATGAAAAGATTACCACAAACACGAACTGTTGTGGACAGGAAGGTCACAATAGAAGAACATGTACTTTCTTCCCAAAAGATTCGTAATGGTTACTATTTTATGATGCAATAAATGAATAATGTTGTGTTTTGGCAACATTATGTGATTGTCAATTTATTTTAAAAATTAGATTGGTATACTATGTGTTTTTTATAATTTTTACATCGATTAATAGTGCCAAATAGCTGTGATGTGTGCCAAAGTTAATAGAGACAACATTTAAAAAAGGTATCATTTGAATCAATTATATATCATATACATAATATATTTTTCTAAATTTTGTATCTACTAATAATAAAGTATCAGAATTTGTATTTTTTACCAATATTATATATCATATACATAAAATTTCGATATTTATGGACGAAATTTGTGTTTTCATGGACAAAATAGTTTTCTGGAAATTAAGCATAAGATATTTAAAAAGTTAGATTGATTTTAGTATAAAATTTGTATATGATAATTGATATCTTTGAAACTTTGTCATGAAATGATAAAACTGTATCAATTTGAAATGTTTTAGGCACCTATGTATCATATACCTAATATATATGTAAGTAAAAAATATTTAGTATCATCTTATAAAATATAAATTGTACAGTGTTGTGTGAACAATAATTATGTCATTTTAAGATACTTTAATTTTTGTATCATATACTTAATATGAGTGATGAAATTTTGTTTCGAATTCACTATAGTAAAATCTGCATTGACATGTATAATACTTATAATATAGAAAAATTAATAAGGTATTAAAATGCAGTGAAAACTAATTTAGAAGCGACATAAAAAGTGTGAAAATAAATGCTCTTCAAAAAGATAATAATTAATTACTTAGAAATATAATGTAGACCTGGAGAGGAATACTACAAAACACTTAATGTATCTTCAAAACAGTAAAACTTCACATCTTTACGGTAAGTCAGTCAATAAACAACTAATATACATTAAACAATTCATCATCTGCCAATAGAATAGAAGCAGGCTTTAGCTTTATAGGATCATCATTCTCGCTAACGTATTCAACATTGGCCTTGTTGGTACCATATTTTCATAACAGTGTTGCATATCTTGAGCGAAGATATTCACTTTGAAAAGGAATCGATGGGACCTTGATTTCATCGCTTAGAAATTTAGCAAAAGCAGCTACATATGTTCCGTAGTCGCTGAAAACATAAAGAAGATACATTATAAATTGAATGAAATGTGTAAATAAAGTTGGGTGGATTAAATACTGACAGGCTATCGCTATTTTGTTGCATAATGCCTCGAGCAAATTCCACTTCAAACGGATGTTGTAGTCCCATCAATTCACCAGTTTTGTTGTCTTTGTATGCATCCAATGTTGCCCAATCAATTCTGTTGGTTTTATCAAAGAATCCACTATCATGAAGGTAGTTAGGCAGGATGATAGACAACTGTTTTATCTCATCAGATTGACTTTTGTTCCTTGTTCCCAAATTTGAGTCATAAACTCGGATTAACCGATTCCTTAAAACAACCACAGCCAACACCCAATGAAATTCTTCGTCACAGTTGATCGGAAAATATACCTCATCTACTAGATGCCATGGTAAAGCAGCAGGGACAAAAAAACCATTGATGACGTCTTTGATGGACCTTTCATATACAGATACAACATCAACTCGGGCAATGTGTTGATGTGTACTGAGAGTATCATCTGCAGGACTGCAATAGTACCTTTTATATGCATTTTTATATAGGTATTGAACAAGCAATTACATGTAGTGTATCTGTATTGATCCATGCTTCTTAGTTTTGACTTCTTGCGTAGATAGTAAAAAATTACATCTATGTGCTGCAAAATTAAAGAAAAAAAGAACACAATACATAAAACAACAATATATGATAAAAAGTATATGATACATGTAGCAATTATACAACACAATTAGTAATCTGGTTTTTTTGAGTTTCACATGTTAATTGTGTATCGAATACATAATTGTATTGTATATTGTACCTGATCAGCCCAACATTTTTTTGGCTATGACATAGTATAAAACCAGTTCTTGTCCAAAGTAAATGCGACAACAAAATCCATATAATCAAAGCCAAATAGAGCATTTTTGCCTCTATATTTATCATCTGAAGGTTTCCTATGAGAATGATTATAGCAACATAAGAATAAGCTAATACAAAATAATAGTATAGAAATAATATAAAACGAAAACTTACTTATTCGAATATGCTTTGCTAAAAAGATACATTAATAAAAAAATTTACTTGTTTGCATGTGTTTTGAGGAGTCCCTTTTGTATCCACTGGGAGTACTGTTGCATTAAAATTGACGAAACTTGGTAGGTGATGCCACATCCTTCAAATGGAGTATATGGGCGAATGTCATCATCTATTTTCCCCTTGCCCTTATCGCTGGATCCAAAAGTATTCACATAAGGAAACTGCAAAATCTTTGAAGGGATTCTGTTACATGGAGCTGGAGTTTTTGTATCAAGATTGTGTGCAGATTTCTTGATTGGAAGTTGGGTGGGTAGCTGGCTATCAGATAGAAAATCATCACTGTTGGTTAGCTGTGGAGGAATGATTACACTCAGTGGTGCAACATTAATTGGCTCGTTTGGAAGTTTGTAGACAATTGCATCTATACTGTTTCAATGCCAGATGGAATAGATGCAGCTTTGGAAGAATCCTACATGATATCAGTAAATTATAAGAAAATAGTACAATTTATACGCAACTGTTGACATTTGCATTAAACAATTTAGAATCAGACAGATGTATCAACAATTACTGGATTTGAAGCATGTCTTTTGGAGTCTTGTTTAATTGAATCGGCAACAACTTTATCACAGCTCAATACTTTTGTGTGCAATTGTGTGACCTTATGTACTGCATCCTCCTAATAAACAGAATATTACACAGCATTTCGATTTAATTTAAAAAATAATTAATTATAACAATTCAAAAGCTCTTAACTTACCACTTCCTTATTATGAACAAACTCTTCTATCGGGAAATCACTATGGTGTATTGTGGGTATAACATTTGTTGAATCTTCCATAGTCTGATCCTTAATGGATGTCTCATCAATCTGTGATTGTAAACGAATATATTAAGATGCAACTACAAAGTATCTGTTACTAGTGATTCAAAAAAATATAGTATCAACCGAGATTTAAGTGTTTACTGTACACCAATGATACACAAAAAACAATGATTATTTCATTATATGAATTAAAATTAATAATGTATCAGTCATTTGTAAATTATACATTGTTAATAATTTTAATGAAATTAACTAATGATTGAAAGTCATTAAGTTATATAATTAAATTCAAGTATCATATGTAACATTTTCTTCGTTAACATGTCGTTGTTCAACCTCCACATCATTTGCATCAACATCATGATCAACAGTTGCAAAATCCTTAATGAATGACTCTTCAATCTATGTTTGTAAAACAAAATATAAGGAAGGAATTATAAAGTATATGTAAATTTAAGTATCATATGCATACCTTTGCAACATTTTCTTCATTAACAAGTCGTTGTTCAACCTCCACAGCAGATGCATCACCATTGTGATCAACAGTTGCAAAATCCATGTGTATAGGTGAAATGGGTTGTTGGAATAATTGATCAGAAGCAGATTCTAGATCAACATTACCTTTGTCTACTGAATCATCCACTATATGTGGCATAGAAATTCCACCAATGTCCTTCATGATGAAAAAAATGAGTATAACACAAAACTAAAAAGATAATCTAAAAAATAAAAATACTACCTTATCACTTTTGTTATCTTTCGCAGCCACTGCTTTCATCAACTCAGAATGATTTTTTATAATTAACACCTCAAGAGCTCCAATTTTTCGGTCAACCTGGATTCAAATTAAACATAGTAAGTGAGATTATAAATAACAATGAAAATGTTTAAATGACATAGTTATGTTTACTTACATAAGACTAAATGTGACCCTCCAGATCCTCGAGTCTTGCATTGTCCGATGATGTTCTTCGGGGAACTATATTAAGATAAACACCAAATACATTATCAAACTTTAGGGGTTGTGAAATCGGAGTTTGAAATGGCTGATTCTTTTGCACGTCTAGTGTTGTCTTTGGCACATTATTGTTTGTTGGATGTGCAACCTTTCTTCTCTTGGGGGTGAGGTGGATCCTGTGGTAGAAACACGTGTGCATCTCCTTAACAGTTGCTTCGGAGGTTTTGATGAAAACTCTTCAAAACCAGAAACATCGTCTGGTTGCACCTCTTCCTGATTAGCAACTGATGTGCCTGGCCGATTTGGAGGTACATGACTATTATTTGGTAAATCAAGTGATTCGAGTTCTTCTTGAGTTGGCTGCACGTTAGAACAATCATTCTATAGAAACAAAAATTAAAACATCGTTAGAACAATTTAAATAACGTATCACAAATAAAACAATAAAGTAAAAAAGGATGCTATATACTAATTACCTCAGTAAAGATGTTTTCCATAAACATCTTGTATTTAGGCTTTGCACCCACAACTTTCCAATTGCATACTCTTGGTATACCATTTCCTTCTCTAACAGCTATCTCGTTATGCATTACTGACGCACATTCATATACCCAAATATTAAGTGTGTATGAAAATCCATTCAACCGATACATTTGTTTGTCAGGTTTGTACTCTTTCCTAAATAATTTCATTAACTTCGTGAAGGCAAGTTGTCCCCATGGAAACTGTTTATAGCTGTCATCTTCTACCATAAAGAAATCTTCTATAGGAGTTGGTGCATCACCAAATTGGGAGAAAACAAACGTATGAATGAAATACAATATAGCCATCTGAAGAGCATCATCACTGCTGTCCCAAATACCCAACTCAAAACGATCTACCAGCCGTCCTTTGTTTACGTTATAATTTGGACCAGGAAAGTATCGCTGAACCAGCCTACTAATTTTTGAAATCAGCTATGTAAAATCTTTAACATTTTCGGTACATTTGAGACCAGTAATAATTGCAAATTCTCTAATAGAAAATTGCAATACATTTCCTTTAGCATGTCGAATATGGATTTCTTTGTCTATATTATCATGCTCAACCTCTAGAAGATATAAACATTTGGTAATTTGTCCTTGGTAGTGGCACTTGGGGATATTAAGGTACTGGCCAAATATGGTATCCTTAAACATGTTCATACCTTCATCCTTTATTGACAATTCTAAGTTTTCTTTAAAATTAGAATTGTTAGTAGGACCAAACTTTAGAGGTTGCTTTGGAATATGTTTAGTCACATATTTCATAATCTGTAATTACAGAAAGATAATTGCAGAATGTTAACTAACATATATGTTAAATTCTGTTTTCACGTCATTCATGTGCATATCTACGAATATGATACATTGTACAACAAATAACCTCTATATCATACAACGAATTGAATGCCTATCTCAAATACAAATCGCAGCACACAAAACTTGCCTTAAACTATTGTTTCATCTACAGATGTAAAACAAATACTTATTTTTGTATCATCTACATATATGAATCACAAGTAACAGATACTTTATTTCAACAATGAAACCTTAATATCAACAAGTAACAGATACTTTATTTCAACAATGAAACCTTAATATCAACAATAAAATATCAGCAATTCATAAACATATATATGAATCACAAGTAACAGATACTTTATTTCAACAATCAACATTTCAGAATATACCAAAATACTTTATTTTTCAACAATGAAACTTTACTACCAACAATTGACAAAATATTGGTGTTTCTGGGTAGAAACTAAACATTTCATTATACACCAAGATACTTTATATTTCAACAATGTGTTTCATCAACAAATATAAAATTTATACTCAATATCAACATCAGATAAAACATCAGTGTTTCCAGTAAAAAACTCCAGATTTCAATATCTTTCATCTACAAATTTAAAAGTTAAACTCAAACCCAAACAATCAGTGTTTCTAGGTTAAAACTACAGATTACAATATACACTATATACGTTTATTTTTCAACAATGTCTAAAATTAAAAGCAAAAGATAGACATACCATGGGTAGTTTTGGTCGGAAAATGGGAGGGGCAACCTTTCTACCCTTTTTCTTTTTAGTTTTTGCATCCTTTGCTTTAGATGATGACCCCACTTTCGTTTTCGATTTTCTCTTGGAAGAAGTTCGATTCGCCATTAATGTCGTTGCATGCAAGCTTTTAGACCTCTATTCATTCAAGTTTCGGTGTTCAGATTCAAAAATTTGCTCATTGTTAGGTGTTATTAATTGGGAAATCCCAATATTAAAAGACGGATGATCCATTGTGACAAATAATCCAAAATTGATTGAAACAAAAAATTGATTTTGAAAGAAAAATGAAGAAGAAGAAGAATGCCTATTTTGAACTTTGAGACTGTTGAATCGTTTGAAAATCAAATTGCTTTGAAAACGGTAACTGATTTGGTAGTGGGAGAGATTATAGGCGAGATTTTGGGGGAGAGGAAGATGGGTTTGATTTCTTTCACAATAAAGTATTCGGAAAAGAGGAATTGGGGAAAAGTAGGGATTTTTGAATTTTTATGAAAGAGAAGGGATTAATATATGATAGGTAAACCTATGTAGTGTACTTTAGTAATTTTGCCTTAATTATTTTACCCAAGCAAAGGGCCTGTCAAGAAGTTAATACATACTTTTATTGAGCCCATGTGTCTGATAGTTCTAACCGAGTATCAGGCGCCCTACTTATCAAACTCACTTTCGGGCTAAAAACCACGGCTCATCAGACGGAGTCACAAAGACAAAGCCAATAAAAGTAGTACTAGATCCGACTGTACCTCAATCTCATAACCAAGTCGAGAAGCCATACTAAAATTCTTCTATATTTAAATAAAGCTTAGATCCGTTCATGGACTATATAAAAGAGAAGTTAGTTATCCGGCATAGATATAAATTTTTAGCCGGACATAGTCACGGCTTAGATCGGAGAATTTATAAAAGTAAAAGACAGGAAGAAAGAGAAAAGAAAGTACCTTGTTGTTACCAAACCGCACACTTTATTATTCTGGCCAAAATCCGGCAAGCTTACAATACTTAGTAAGAAAAGTTTACAAGAGAGAGAGACTGCAAAAGGGAAGAGAGGGTTTCTAAAACATGCTCTCAATTAAAGAAAAACAAACTTATTTATAGAAAAAAAAAACATCTTTGTACAGGATACTGGGCCCCTATCTGGGTCCTGGTAACAGTTTATCTACTGTTGGTGAACAGTGTTGCTACAGTAGCGCGGGCCTGCTACCGACGCGAATAAGCTTTACACTTCTTTTTACATCTTGTCCTTTAATTTTGCCAAAAAAACTTCGGCTTTCTTCAGTGCATCCACTGGCGTGTCTTCTTATATGATTGAGCTTCGTGCATATCTTCACTTGTTTCACTACGCATTGATGAATCTGATTTTGCGTAATGACTTATATTTAGAAGAATTTTTTTCTTTACTTCTTCTAGATATTTCATAATAATTTCATTTTGTTCTCCTTCATCATGATTAGAAATTTTTCTAGCCATATATCTTACGGAGGTTGAGTCATCAGTCATAATTCCTTTATTAGGAATCAATTTATAATCGTGTATGGTTTTTGTTATTAGATCCAGCAGTTCTTTTTCGTATATAGACTTTGTTTGAGGATCTTTCTTCATCAACTTATCCCAAAAATTATTGTAATAAGTCCTATATAAGCAGGGGATTTGTTCCTCAGTGAAATCTACTTCCGGAACCCATTTGTGAATCCATGGAACAGAGAATTCTATGAAGAAATAAATTTGTTCAATTTGTTGAAAGTAACAAATATGTTCTTGATGATATAACTTATTGAGATCTGGGGAAATCTTTACCCATTCTTTGTATAACTTGAGAAATGGTTCGGGCAATATTTTTATAGTTGGCCGGTGGTATGACCACCATATTAGAAACCAATTTGGTATAGGGTTAACAAATATTTTGGCACATACTTTAATAAACCAAGTATGTTTATGCCTCTCATTGTTATAACAGAGGACTTTATTAAATGTCTGGATATAATCCCAATAGGTAAAGTTTACTATGACTTTGTTTAGACTAAGCTGTCTTTCAGTCATTGAGGAAATGCCCCAATCTTCAATATGAATAACTTGTTTTATAATCATTTTGGAGAAGTTATAAACATTCTCACTTGTATTATATCCTGAAAAATGTTGAAATTCAACACCTGTACTTATCAGCAAAGTTTCATAATATTTCTGAGTTTTGTATGACTCACCCGGGAAATAAAGTCCATTGACTAAATACCTTCGGAATATCTTCCAAGGCTCTTCTCTTCTCTATATGTCAGAGTTTTCTAAGAGAAATATCATTTCTCTTTTTTCTACCTTTTCATACGTTTTGATATCATCAACATCTTCTTTCGCAACAGAAGCAAAAGTATCACTTTGCTTTTGTGTTATAAACTCTTGTAGTTGAGCATATAATGGATCACTTTCTAGAATATCTTCCAGATGTATTGATGACGAGGCTTTTTCTTGCGCTCTGGAATTCAAGTTATATAAACTCATTCCTCCTTCCATATGATGATCTTGATGAGTCTGGGGATGATCTTCCCCTTCCTCGGTGGCTATTACCTTTTCCTCTACCCTTAGTTACCCAAGGGTTTTCCATCCTGCAAACAAAGCATCGAGATTTATTCCCAATTAGCGTCATAATAAGTATTAGCTTCTTCTATGGATAAGAAAAGGTCCATCACCATTCCATCTATAATTTTTCAACAAATAAGTTCTTTCAAATCTCTATTGAGACGAAGAACCTTTAAAATAGTAATCAATCGTTTTTCAGTAAAGAAAAGAGAAATGGGAATATCACCAATCTCTGAATTATCACTATACTCACTCATTCTGAATGTATTCTCTTGATAGGAAGTCTGGGAGAGAGTTTTCACTTCCTTTCTTATAAAGAATTTCAAAATCAAAAGGTGCTAGCTGTGCTTGCCACCTTGCAAACATTAATTTTGAATGTAACTCACATCAGCGCCACTATCAATCATAGCAATGTTAGTTATGGAAAAAACATTATCAATTAATATGGTACATTTAACATACCATTTATGAGCTGTAACAATTTGCATCATTCCTAAAAACATATTTTGTTTTGGATCAATATTAAAAGTGTTGGCTAGAGTATTTTCTTCAGCAGTAGATTCATCAACTTTATTTTTCCTATGCTATTAGTAGACTCATATTTTGTTTCGGATCAATATTAAAAGTGTTGGCTAGAGTATTTTCTTCAGCAGTAGATTCATCAACTTTATTTTTTCCTTTGCTATTAGCAGACTCAATTTGAGTAAGACGGTGATCACAAATAATATGATTTTGTCTAAGAAATTTAATTTCTTCCTTCAAATGTTCAATTTCTCCTTTTAAATCATCAAAAGAGGTATCACGAATAACCATGGTTTGTTTATGTCACGCCCCGAGCCTACACCCTGGACGTGGCCGGCACTCGAAGACCATTGCTGGCCCCCAAGCGAACCTTTGGCCTGACTTTCTTAACTCAGCGGAATAACTCAATGCAATGAAAGGTTTTAAAACAACCTGACTGAAATAAAATCTGGCCACAAAGGCAACTCGATTCTCAAAATAGAATATTTACATATATACATAGATGAGAGACTCCAAAGCAACTGGCTGATTGTCTATGAAGCCTTTAAAATACTGAGGGGGATGCTGGGACAGACCCCACGATATCCTTATAAAATAAAACTTGAGAGAACAAAATAACCGAGTCCTCCGAAATGCAAAGAGGCTCTCCACTGACTCTGAAGTACTCAACTGGATCAACGGTGAACCGGATGCTGGCCCTGGGTACCTGTGTCTGCATCATAATAAAATGCATTCCAACTGGCATCAGTACATTGAATGTACGAGTATGTGAGCTGGAAAGCTAAACCACAACTCAAGCTTGGAAAGAATACAAAGGAATTCGTACCTTGGCTCTGTTCAACTGATGAATAACTGAACTCAATATATAAAGCAATAAGACATATGCAATATATAAAGCTTGTGAAACAGTGTAAACAACTTAGCTTTGTTAAAGATAAAACAATAACAACTCAACTTTACTTATATAAAAGTAATATAACTTTAGTGGGAGACACTTTAATCGACAATCACCACTATGAGCCCTAGTGGTGATACAACGCTTTACCTCACGTTGCCCAAGGACCATCCTATAGCCGTGATATATGAAGCTAATGATACAGTGTTTTACCTCACGTTGCCCGAGGACCATCCTATACCTTGCCGTGATATATGAAGCTAATGATACAACGTTTTACCTCACGTTGCCCGAGGACTATCCTATACCTTGCCGTGATATAGAAAGCTAATGATACAACGTTTTACCTCACGTTGCCCAAGGACTATCCTATACCTTGCCGTGATATAGGAAGCTAACTTTACCAAGTGGATCCACTAGCTTAACTTTACGTGATCATCTAAAAAGTATGACCCGTTAAATCCCATGTTGGCTACATGGCTCTTATGGAGAGTTGAGTTTATAAGAACTCGTGTCTCCAATTTGGTGCTCAAGACTACTCCCAAAAATACTTAGCTCATAAGTGTTTTAAGCACATCTTTCTTTATTTGAGATAATTACTCAAAACTTAGCCCAAAGGCTCTCTTGGAAATCGATGTTCCTTTCTTACTCAAATGTAAAAACATTTAGAAACCTCTTTGGGAAATACATAATTCCCTAATAACTTTCGAGAAATAGACTCGACTTTAAACTCTTTACTCAACTTGAAACTCTTAGCTTGACTTGAAACTCTTAACTTAACTTAACTTGAAACTTGACTTAACTTGAAACTCTTAACTCTTTACTTGACTTAGAACTCTTGAGCCTCAATAATGAAGTTAAACATTCAATAAAGACTCATGACTTAACTTTAAAACTTGTTTGACTCCCTTCTTGAACTTATAGACTCAACCCTTAACTTCACTTAACTTGGAAACTAACTTTCCTCGAATTGGAAATATGAATTCAAGGTGTTTGATCACATGATATGGATGAGTTCTTGATGTTTAGACATACCTTGGAGTGTTGGAAACAACTTGGGAACATAGGTACAATACCTAGAAACATGCATGAGAAGGTGGGAAAAGAATGGGAAAGCTTGGCGCTCTGAGAGGCGCGGAGCGCCAAACCAAAAACTTCAGAGATGGCCTGCTGGCGCTCTGATGGGCGCGCCGCCTCAAGGGGGAAAGTTCAGATCCCCTCTTGGGGCGCGCTGACAGGCGCGACGCCCCACCCTTTTTCCATGAAATTCGACTTTCCTCCTTAGTTTTCTCCAACTCTAAACCTTCTACACCTCAAAGTTTCCACCCCCAAACACTTAAAACCATAAACCTCTCAACATAACATAGATTCAACTCATAAACACCACCGGAAACACACACCAAACCAACAAGAACTACAACACAACACAACTACAACTTCAACAATTCCAACCAACAACTTCAATCAAACATAATCAATCTTTTCTCGAAATCAAACGAGCTTGGCGTGTGGGGGAAAGAACCAACCCAACACTATAAACTCACATACCTAATAGGGATCACCCCCGACGATATCCACGACGATCTTTTGACGAAATCTTGCTTCTTCTTCTCCCTTCTCTCCTCTTCTTCTATTCTTCACTCTCAAACCCTTACTTTCACTCTTTAAAATGAGGAAAATTGATCACAAATCATTCTTACAACTTAATATATATCCAAAGACAAGGCTAGGGAAAAGATCAAAATACCCTTTCAATTTCCGGACAGATTTCCTGCCAACTGCCCAACTTTCAAAAGGCATAACTCGCTCATACAAACTCGGAAACGAGCAAACTTTATGGCGTTGGAAAGATCATTCCAGGTACTTTGCAAACATAACTGGAACAACACCTAGATCATCCTGAGATAGGAGTAATAACTGTTGAAAGTTGGCCAAAAACTCATTATTTTCCATGCTTAGCAAAATTTTCCAGATTTTGAAATTTTCACATTTTTCCAAAAATGACTATTTCCAATTTCAAGCTTTTTTTTTCAAAGTTATTTCAAATTGTCGGATGTTACAGTTTAGAAGAGAGTCTATTATGAACTTCAGACAAAGAATAAGGAGCAGAATAATTAAACTCATCTTTAACCTTTTTATCATTATGAATACTAGATGAAGTGCTGGTTTTACCAGCAGCCAATTGAATGATCTTCTCACGAAGAGTATTATTAGTAACTTCCTTTAGAAGTTCTATCACATTGTCTGCAATGATGGTGAACATATTCATGTCTTCGAATTGAGATTGCAACTTGTAAAATTCATCATGTTGACAGTGACAACTATTACCATGACATTTGCAAGCATCATTCGAATCTTGTTGCACCTTATTAGAAGATTCAGGTTGCTCATCCTCTGTGGCATAACTTGCTTCAGAATCATCATAATCTGATTTGGAACCAGAAGTATAAAGAAAACTACAAATCTTTTCTTGAATATCTTTATCAAGTTCTAGAGTCTTAAGCTTTTCAAGCTAACAATTTGGAGCTATATGCCCAAATTTTCCACATTTATAACACTTAATCTTATCAAGATTTCGCCTTGACCTATTCCTGGTAAATCTATGAGATTTACGATGAGTCCTACGCTCATCTCTTTCTTCTCTAGTCCTTCTTCTAGATCTTCTTTTCTTATGATTAGATCTATGAGATTGAGATTTAGAAGTTTCTCGGTTGTTACCTTTGGAAGTATCTGGTAAACCAAACTGAGTACAAAAATCTCCCATTTGAGACTTTTCTCTAAGCTTATCCATCTTAAGCTGTCTTGAGAGTTTTAACTCATTGCACAAATTTATGCCTTCTTGCGTACAAGCTCCAATAAGCTTTCCATAAGTAAAATTACTATAGGGAATAATTCCTTGCGGATCTCTAAGAGTCTTTTTCACTCTTTCTGCAAATAAAGAAGGTAAACCATCAATAAATTTGGCTTTCCGGAATTCTAAGCCATTTTCGGGAAGTTCCATTACCCGACTTAAATAAGTGTCTTTATACCATCTAAATTCACCTAAATGTCTACATCTAAGACCATTTAGCAAAGATCTAATGGTTTCATAATGATTGGGAAATCTACCACTAAAAAGACTAAAGTATAAACAGCGTCTTTTCTATTTTTGACTAAAGCAAATCCTAGGTTATCAACTCCTTCAGCTGTAGCCTTAGCATTTATGATTGCTGCCTTTGCATCAAGGGTCATATAATTATCCCACCAGCCTCTTAGTTGACCAGTAAACCCTGCAATAATCATCTTGCAAATGGCTCTGTCAGTGTTATTAACACTTTTGCAGATCGTAGCATACATAAGCATCCTATGAACTAAAATAGTTAACTGTCTATCAGTCAAACCATCGAGGTTCCATTCATAAATCTCGCTTCCACTATAAGAGGTGTTAGTTTGATTCCAATCTCTTTCCTCTATTAAGACATCTTGAGGAGTTAGTCTGGGATAGTAGTATTGCATACTAGGTTTTCTAACATACGTATTACCACTATTCTTCTTTGGATGACCATGAAGTTTATTAACTTCCATTTCCACTTGTGTCTTACAATTGAAAGTGGCTTCCATTTCATCTGCAAAATCTTCAGCGAGTTTTATAGGTTTTGCACTTGCGCCAAATTCTGAAAACTTTTTATCCAAAAGGCTTTCAAGATCATGAAGACGTCTAAGAATAAAATCCTGAATCTTAGGACGTCTTTGAATAGGAACATCAGGTTGTTTTGATGTAGAAGCCTGTTCGAAAACTTGTTTCACAGATTTCAGCTTATCATCAATTTGAACAATCAGATTAGTAAGACTATCTAATTTTTTGTCGAGAGAACAGATATGTTCACCAATAACTTTAACATAAAGACCCAAATAATTATTTTGAGAAATAAGACGATTTATTTCATTAATACTTACTACGGCGACCTCATTATCAATAAATTTTTGAAATGCAGTAAAAGTAATACCTGTATTATTAGGTAAAACAAAAGGTGCTTGAGGAGGATAAATAGAATTAATAATTTTACCTGATTCATCTTTGTAAGATCTTTCAAGAACGTTGATGAATAAAGGTAAATAAGTGGTTATAAACCATGGCACAAAGAACATAATATGATTATGTAGAGCACAAGTTTCATAAAATTCTTGAGAAATATTATTCAAATCTTCTTCACTATAAGTGTCAAAAACCATGTTTTAAATCGGTTCCATTTTTCATGTGAAAATTCATTCTGAATATATTTTCTTACTAGTGATCCTGTATCGTTGGTATCAAAGCCTAGGAACTTTCAGGGTATATATATAATTGATGTGAAGAATTTCGGCATAGATATATTCTCTCTTTTATAGATCAAGAAGATATTAAAAGTACTCAGTTAGAAGAGGTAGATATACATCAAAATCTTGATTTGTTAAACAAATGAACTATTCCGAAAGTTAATATAAAAACCATTTATGATTATGGTTGATTTGATAAGATTTCTAATAAACAGTTGATTAAAACAACTGAACAATCGTTAGCGTTAAACTCATCCGAATAAACTATTCGTTTATTAAATAAGCGTGATATTGAATTATATAAATCTCAGTATAATTTTTTGCATATTGGCATGGTTCAAATTGCTTTTAAACCGTTAACTCTTAAAGGGTTACCAGAGACTTTCTTAGCTGCTCTATGAGATGCGAGGAATTTAAATTTTTGTCTATCTTTGATGGGTTCGATAGAATCTACGGTGGCCTATGGTCCAGTTTATTTTAATGCTCAGCCCAATTTGCAGTTATCTTTGACTGATTCTAATATATCAGATGCTTTAACTTTGAATGTTAAAACGCATGGTTATAACTATGCCCCTGGATCTGAATTAATTTGTTTGTCTTATAGAATTTATTATAAATTACTTGTTACTTTAAATCCTAGATGTAAATTATATGATACATCTAATCAAACTATTTTGGTAGAATCTAATTTTGCCAGATCTAAGGTCACTACTAGAAGACCTATAAAATGGGAAGAAATTAATTTTCCTACTACTTGGATTTTAGATTCTATTATACCCCCTGAGCAAATGACCGATGTTGTCACTAATTCTGAATATTCTCATATTATTCAAAATTTCGATGGAAAAATTTTTATGCAGTTTGATGATAAAATTGTTCCTTATAATAGACATTCATTTGCTTCTGATAGAAGATTGGTTATTCAACATATTTCTCCAATAGAACCTTTTTATGGTCCAGCTAGAAATCGCAACTTATCAACAGTTATATCAGCAGAAAAACAAAAAATAAAAATTGATCCTTGGTTAAACACTGTTCAAACTAATGACAAATCTTCTGACATTTCTGATAAGGATATTCCTTCTGCATCCGAGATGGATTTTAATCTAAATGATGCTTAATGATGAGTGAACATCAAATTGATTTTAGTCCAGGATCATTGGCAAGAAATTTATTGATAATGAGGTCGCCGTAGTAAGTATTAATGAAATAAATCATCTTATTTCTCAAAATAATTATTTGGGTATTTATGTTAAAGTTATTGGTGAACATATCTATTTTCTCGACAAAAAATTAGATAGTCTTACTAATCTGATTGTTCAAATTGATGATAAGCTGAAATCTGTGAAACAAGTTTTCGAACAGGCTTCTACATCATAACAGCCTGATGTTCCTATTCAAAGACCATCTGAGATTCAGAATTTTATTCTTAGACATCTTCATGATCTTGAAAAGCTTTTGGATAAAAAGTTTTCAGAATTGGGCGCAAGTGCAAAACCTATAAGCCTCGCTGAAGATTTTGCAGATGAAATGGAAGCCACTTTCGATTGTAAGACACAAGTGCAAATGGAAGTTAATAAACTTCATGGTTATCCAAAGAAGAATAGTGGTAATACGTATGTTAGAAAACCTAGTATGCAAACTTACTACTATCCCAGACTAACTCCTCAAGATGTCTTAATAGAGGAAAGAGATTGGAATCAAACTAACACCTCTTATAGTGGAAGCGAGATTTATGAATGGAACCTTGATGGTTTGACTGATAGACAGTTAACTATTTTAGTTCATAGGATGCTTATGTATGCTACGATCTGCAAGAGTGTTAATAACACTGACAGGGCCATTTGCAAGATGATTATTGCAGGGTTTACTGGTCAACTAAGAGGCTGGTGGGATAATTATATGACCCTTGATGCAAAGGCAGCAATCATAAATGCTAAGGCTACAGCTGAAGGAGTTGATAACCTAGGATTTGCTTTAGTCAAAAATAGAAAAGACGCTGTTTATACTTTAGTCTTTTTAGTGGTAGATTTCCCAATCATTATGAAACCATTAGATCTTTGCTAAATGGTCTTAGATGTAGACATTTAGGTGAATTTAGATGGTATAAAGACACTTATTTAAGTCGGGTAATGGAACTTCCCGAAAATGGCTTAGAATTCCGGAAAGCCAAATTTATTGATGGTTTACCTTCTTTATTTGCAGAAAGAGTGAAAAAGACTCTTAGAGATCCGCAAGGAATTATTCCCTATAGTAATTTTACTTATGGAAAGCTTATTGGAGCTTGTACGCAAGAAGGCATAAATTTGTGCAATGAGTTAAAACTCTCAAGACAGCTTAAGATGGATAAGNGAATTCTGGAAAGCCAAATTTATTGATGGTTTACCTTCTTTATTTGCAGAAAGATTGAAAAAGACTCTTAGAGATCCGCAAGGAATTATTCCCTATAGTCATTTTACTTATGGAAAGCTTATTGGAGCTTGTACGCAAAAAGGAATAAATTTGTGCAATGAGTTAAAACTCTCAAGACAGCTTAAGATGGATAAGCTTAGAGAAAAGTCTCAAATGGGAGATTTTTGTACTCAGTTTGGTTTACCAGATATTTCCAAAGGTACCAACCGAGAAACTGCTAAATCAAAATCTCATAGATCTCATCATACGAAAAGAAGATCTAGAAGAAGGACTAGAGAAGAAAGAGATGAGCGTAGGACTCATCGTAAATCTCATAGATTTACCAGGAATAGGTCAAGGCGAAATCTTGATAAGATTAAGTGTTATAAATGTGGAAAATTTGGGCATATAGCTCCAAATTATTAGCTCGAAAAGCTTAAGACTCTAGAACTTGATAAAGATATTCAAGAAAAGATTTATAGTTTTCTTTATACTTCTGGTTCCGAATCAGATTATGATGATTCTAAAGCAAGTTATGCCACAGAGGATGAGCAACCTGAATCTTCTAATAAGGTGCAACAAGATTCAAATGATGCTTGCAAATGTCATGGTAATAGTTGTCACTATCAACATGATGAATTCTACAAGCTGCAATCTCAATTCGAAGACATGAATATGTTCACCATCACTGCAGACAATGTGATAGAACTTCTAAAGGAAGTTACTGATAATACTCTTCGTGAGAAGATCATTCAATTGGCTGCTGGTAAAACTAGCTCTTCATCTAGTATTCCTAATGATAAAAAGGTTAAAGATGAGTTTAATTATTCTGCTCCTTATTCCTTGTCTGAAGTTCATAATAGACTCTCTTCTAAACAAATCATGGTTATTCGTGATACCTCTTTTGATGATTTAAAACGAGAAATTGAACATTTGAAGGAAAAAATTAAATTTCTTAAACAAAATCATATTATTTGTGATCACCGTCTTACTCAAATTGAGTCTGCTAATAGCAAAGGAAAAAATAAAGTTGATGAATCTACTGCTGAAGAAAATACTCTAGCCAACACTTTTAATATTGATCCGAAACAAAATATGTTTTTAGGAATGATGCAAATTGTTACAGCTCATAAATGGTATGTTAAATGTACCATATTAATTGATAATGTTTTTTCTATAACTAACATTGCTATGATTGATAGTGGCGCTGATGTGAGTTGCATTCAAGAAGGTCTAGTACCTACTAAATATTTTGAGAAAACAACTCATATGGTAAAATCTGCATCTGGTCATGCTTTAGATATAAAGTATAAATTATCTAATACCCGTATTTGCCAGAATAAAGTTTGTATTCCACACTTCTTTTTCTTGGTAAAAAATCAGTTATACCCCCCTATTATTCTAGGAACTCCGTTTATAAATGCAATTTATCCTTTTACTAATACAAATGCTAAAGGATTTTCGGCTACTTATAAAGATCGAGATATTAGTTATACTTTTATCACTGAGCCTATTTCTCGAGATATTAATGCTTTGATTGAAATGAAACAAAAGCATGTTGATTATTTACAACTTGAGATATTTAGTATGAATATATTCGATACTTTGAAATCTACTAAAGTACAAGAAAAGATTAAAATCATTTCTGAACAAATGGCCATTGATATTTGTGCTGATCATTCTAGTGCTTTTTGAAATCGGAAAAAGCATATTGTGACTCTTCCATATGAAGATGATTTTTCTGAGGAAAATATTCCTACCAAATCATGTCCTTGCCAGATGAATACCGAATTAGTCGAATTTTGCAACAAAGAAATTGATAATTTATTGCAAAAGGGTTTGATAAAACCTTCCAAGTCACCCTGGTCTTGTACTGCTTTTTATGTTAATAACGCTGCAGAGAAAGAACATGGGGTTCCCAGGTTAGTTATAAATTATAAACCTTTAAATAAATATTTAAAATGGATTAGGTATCCTATTCCAAACAAAAGGGATTTGTTAACAAGAATATATGATGCTAATATATTTTCAAAATTTGATTTAAAATCTGGATATTGGCAGATCCAAATATTTAAAGACCATTCTTATAGAACGGCATTTAATGTTCCATTTGGACAATACGAATGGAATGTAATGCCCCTTGGTTTAAAAAATGCTCCATCTGAGTTTCAAAAAATTATGAATGATATTTTTAATCCTTATTTGGATTTCATCATAGTTTATATTGATGATATTTTAGTTTATTCAAAAACACTAGAAATGCATATTAAGCATTTAGACATTTTCAAGAAAATAGTTATTCAAAATGGTTTGGTGATTTCTAAACCCAAAATGAGTCTTTTCCAAACAGAAGTTAGATTTTTGGGTCATTTAATTTGTCAATAAAAAATTACTCCTATACAACGATCTACTTAATTCGCATCAAAATTTCCTGATATTATTACAGATAGAACGCAATTGCAGAGGTTTCTGGGAAGTTTAAATTACATTTCTCCCTTCTACAAGAATTTGTCTCGCGATTTAGCTCCGTTATACGAAAGGCTAAAAAAGGATCATAAAAAGCCTTGGACTAATAGTCTCACGGATCTAGTAAAAACTATCAAGGATAGGGTTAAATCATTACCCTGTTTAACTCTCGCTAATCCTGCCTGGCCAAAGATTGTAGAAACGGATGCGTCTAATATGGGTTATGGAGGAATATTAAAGCAAATTAACCCGCATGATAAAAATGAATACCTTATTCGGTTTCATTCAGGAAAATGGAGCGATGCTCAAAGAAAGTATGCAACGATAGCTCATGAAATGTTAACTATCATTAAATGTGTTTTAAAATTCCAGGATGATTTTTACAATCAGAAATTTATGATAAAAACTGATGCTCAATCTGTTAAATATATGTTTAATAAAGATTTCAAACATGATGCATCAAAATTAATATTTGCAAGGTGGCAAGCACAGCTAGCACCTTTTGATTTTGAAATTCTTTATAAGAAAGGAAGTGAAAACTCTCTCCCAGACTTCCTATCAAGAAAATACATTCAGAATGAGTGAGTATAGTGACAATTCAGAGATTGGTGATATTCCCATTTCTCTTTTCTTTACTGAAAAATGATTGATTACTATTTTAAAGGTTCTTCGTCTCAATAGAGATTTGAAAGAACTTTTTTGTTGAAAAATTATAGAAGGAATGGTGATGGACCTTTTCTTATCCATAGAAGAAGCTAATACTTATTATGACGCTAATTGGGAATAAATCTCGATGCTTTGTTTGCAGGATGGAAAACCCTTGGGTAACTAAGGGTAGAGGAAAAGGTAATAGCCACCGAGGAAGGGGAAGATCATCCCCAGACTCATCAAGATCATCATATGGAAGGAGGAATGAGTTTATATAACTTGAATTCCAGAGCGCAAGAAAAAGCCTCGTCATCAATACATCTGGAAGATATTCTAGAAAGTGATCCATTATATGCTCAACTACAAGAGTTTATAACACAAAAGCAAAGTGATACTTTTGCTTCTGTTGCGAAAGAAGATGTTGATGATATCAAAACGTATGAAAAGGTAGAAAAAAGAGAAATGATATTTCTCTTAGAAAACTCTGACATATAGAGAAGAGAAGAGCCTTGGAAGATATTCCAAAGGTATTTAGTCAATGGACTTTATTTCCCAGGTGAGTCATACAAAACTCAGAAATATTATGAAACTTTCCTGATAAGTACAGGTGTTGAATTTCAACATTTTTCAGGATATAATACAAGTGAGAATGTTTATAACTTCTCCAAAATGATTATAAAACACGTTATTCATATTGAAGATTGGGGCATTTCCTCAATGACTGAAAGACAGTTTAGTCTAAACAAAGTCATAGTAAACTTTACCTATTGGGATTATATCCAGACATTTAATAAAGTCCTCTGTTATAACAATAAGAGACATAAACATACTTGGTTTATTAAAGTATGTGCCAAAATATTTGTTAACCCTATACCAAATTGGTTTCTAAACTGGTGGTCATACCACCGGCCAACTATAAAAATATTGCCCGAACCATTTCTCAAGTTATACAAAGAATGGGTAAAGATTTCCCCAGATCTCAATAAGTTATATCATCAAGAACATATTTGTTACTTTCAACAAATTGAACAAATTTATTTCTTTATAGAATTCTCTGTTCCATGGATTCACAAATGGGCTCCGGAAGTAGATTTTACTGAGGAACAAATCCCCTACTTATACAGGACTTATTACAATAATTTTTGGGATAAGTTGATGAAGAAAGATCCTCAAACAAAGTCTATATACGAACAAGAACTGCTGGATCTAATAACGAAAACCATACACGATTATAAATCGATTCCTAATAAAGGAATTATGACTGATGACTCAACCTCCGTAAGGCATATGGCTAGAAAAATTTCTAATCATGATGAAGGAGAACAAAATGAAATGATTATGAAATATCTAGAAGAAGTAAAGAAAAAGATTCTTCTAAATATAAGTCATTACGCAAAATCAGATTCATCAATGCATAGTGAAACAAGTGAAGCTATGCACGAAGCTCAACCATATGAAGAAGACACGCCAGTGGATGCACTAAAGAAAGCCGAAGATTTTTTGGCAAAATTAAAGGACAATATGTAAAAAGAAGTGTAAAGCTTATCCGCGTCGATTGCAGGCCCGTGCTACTGTAGCAACACTGTTCACCAACAGTAGATACACATTTACCAAGACCCAGATAGGGGTCCAGTATCCTGTACAAAGATGCTTTTTTTTTTCTATAAATAAGTTTTTTTTTCTTTAATTGAGAGCAGGTTTTAGAAACCCTCTCTTCCCTTTTGCACTCTCTCTCTTGTAAACTTTTCTTACTAAGTATTGTAAGCTTGCCGGATTTTGGCCAGAATAATAAAGTGTGCGGTTGGGTAACAACAAGGTACTTTCTTTTCTCTTTCTTCCTGTCTTTTACTTTTATAAATTCTCCGATCTAAGCCGTGACTATGTCCGGCTAAAAATTTATATCTATGCCGGATAACTAACTTCTCTTTTATATAGACCATGAACGGATCTAAGCTTTATTTAAATATAGAAGAATTTTAGTATGGCTTCTCGACTTGGTTCTGAGATTGAGGTACAGTTGGATCTAGTACTACTTATTGGCTTTGTCTTTGTGACTCCGTCTAATGAGCCATGGTTTTTAGCCCAAAATTGAGTTTGATAAGTAGGGCGCCTGATACCCGGTTAGAACTATCAGACACATGGGCTCAATAAAAGTGTGTATTAACTTCTTGACAGGCATTAACTTCTTGACAGACCCTTTGCCTGGGTAAAATAATTAAACCATGCAGTCTGAGAAACTATGTTAAAATTCTTGTGTATTTCGATTCTTTTGTAGTTGGACTACCTCTAAGGATATTGACTTGCTTGATCTATGACTGAGCGGACCACCGCCAGGTCAATGATATATATATATATATTGTCGTCTAATAAATAATACATATTTGCTCGTTTTATTAACTGCCCCACATATACACAGAAATAGCCTCATCTTAAATGTAGCAACTGTTCTATACGACATGCATTAACTTCAATTTGGACTGGTTCAATTTTCACCACTGAGTTGTCTATTTCAGTCGTACAACAACATTTTTAAAATGTGTTACTCCTTATTTCATACTCCCTCTATTTCATGTTAATTTAATTTGTGGGACAATGAATACATATTAAAAAAAATATATTTAATGATATAATTTAAATCATATTTTTCATTATTATTCTTTGTAAAATTGTAAATATAACTTTGTAGATAGTGCAATTTATCTCTTAGAATATATAATTTTTTATTAAATAAAAGGCTAAATATGAATAAAAATTCAAACATTCATCTTGAAATTTGAACAATCTTATTCTTTTGAACAATGAAAAAAGGCCCAAAAATTCAGTTAATATGAAATAAACGGAATATTAAATAAAATTTTGGAGTGGTTTTCATTGTAATAGGGAAATGACTATAATTAATAATAAGGGTAAATTAGGAACTAAATATAAAATTATTCATTAATTTTATAAAGTAGACAAATATTGTTGGACATCTCAAAATAGTATAGTCGACAAATATTATTGGACGGAGAGAATACAATACAATTGATTACCAAGTAGGATAATATTTCTATTCTATCATTCCCATCAAGCTAGTGCATACAAATAGTATGTATCTAGCTTGCTATAAATATAATTAACAAGACGATTCACGAGAGACTTGGTGAGATATCTCCTAGTTAATTACTTGATTTCACAAAATTGATAATTAATTTCATTGTGATTATCTTCTTATAAAATAGTGAATTTGATGTTATCGAATACTAGGTAAGAAACCAAGAAAAAAAATGGAAGAAGTAAAAGAAAAAGGGAAAGATGAAAGGCAAGGACAATAATTGAAGCAACTAGCAATGTGTTTGATTCAAAATGAACTATGCAACTTAAATGTAGCAATTACTACATTGTTGGCAAACGTCAACAACCATAATTACTACTCTTTTTATTTACATCCACACACAGAAAAAAAACTCAGCTTTATACGACATGCATTAACTTTAAAAAAAATCATGTACGAATATATATATATATATATATTATCCTTTTCACACATGATTTTTTTTTGACAGAAGTGTAAAAAAGTAGCCCTCAACTCTCATTAATAGTTAATTTTATCCTTCATTATACTATGTGGTTATACCCCACCATCCACAAACTTATCAAATGTACCCTTAATATTGAGCAATAATTGACTTCTACACTTTTTTTTTTCTTAAAAAAAGTACTCCACCTAGCTTTGGAAATATACCTGAAAATACTGAATATGATTAATAATATTTTTTGTTCCTAAATTATTGATAAATGCTGATTCTAATCCCTTAAATGTAAGAATTTCGTATACATAAACAATGTCTCTATGCATCACATCTCGATTTCTGATACATCATTCAACGTTCCGATATGCAGCGTCTCGATTTTGGATACATCACTCAACGTTTCGATACATCTCGTACATCCCGATAAATCGCATAAAGTAATATATCCGACCGATACATCGCATAAAGTGATGTATTCAAGATTATGAGAGAGTTTGAATTTTTGTAATTTTTTCAAATAATAAGAAAATTTTAAAAATATAATAAAATAAATTATGTATTTAAGTAATTTTTTCTTTATTTATCCACATATAAAGAGAAAAAAAACCCAAAACCCAACACAATAAATAAATGTCAACAACCATGATTAAATATACCCTCAATTTTATGATTTAAAATAGATATATATTTAATTAAAAAGTAGTATATATATTCTTATAGTCTATGAGGTATATATACTCTCGTCGTCAGAAAATAATGCATATTTACTATGTAGCAACTGCTTTGTCCTACATGCATTAACTTCAATTTGGACTGGTTCAATTTTCATGACTGAGCTGTCTATTTCAGTACAACAAAGTTTGGAAAATATGTTACTGATTGTTAAACTGCCAACAACCAGCTATTCATTTTCCTTTAATTTATTATGAAAATTTGTCTACCGGATATTTTTAGTATACTTCATCAATCTCTTACTGTCTCTAATTACTTATCCATTTATTCTTGTTTAATTGTCCCTAATTACTTGTCCATTTTGACAAATCAAGAATGAATAATTTTTTTTACCTATTATACCCTCAATTAATTACTTTGAAAAATGTAGAACTTTTTGAAAATCTTCGGTTTTTAATTCATCTACTTCATAATTAATAGAAATAAAATGGTAAACTCACTATGTCAATAATTATTTTCTTAATAAATATGTCAATGCAGAAGTGGACAAATAATTAGGAATAAAGGGGTATTAGTTGTCTATAATTCACATTACTAAAAATAGGTATCTCAAATGATTTATCAATTTACAAAATCAAGATAGAATTAAATTAAAAAAATTTAAAACCTGTTTGCTCTTACAATTCTTTTTAAAAGTGTAAATAAATTTGTAAAATTTCAAAAAGTTTCTTAAGGGATAAATAAGTAAAACTATTCTTTTTATTTATAATTTCTTATAAAACGTATAAAAGAGAAAGTGTATAACTAATATAGAGCAAAAAGAGTAATAACATTATCCGTTAGCAAATGCTTATTTTAGTCGGGAAATTTATGCAGAATAACAAACATTTAGCCTATATTAGGTACTATAGCTATAGTTTAAGAAAATTGTAATTCGCGGCTATAGTTTCCCCAATTATTGTTATTCGTCTGATTTGTATAATTCGTCTGATTTGTATAAATCTAGAATTTGTGTAATTTTGTTCTTGATTGTATAAATCCAGAAATTTGTATATACTTAACCTAACTATTTGTATACGATTTATGAAAAATTCATTATAAATTACCCTGTTTGTATATTGTCAAGCGAAATACACAAACAAAGTTCTAAATCTTTTTTGAATGTATAAATACAGTATTTGTATATACTTACTCTATTTTTATATTCACAAGAGAAATATACGAACATGCAGAAATATACAAACCGTACCCTTCATAGCAACGAAACTATAATTTTGAAGTGCAATTATATTCGAAACTATAGCTATAGAGCCTTATTATATCTATTATGTTTACTAATTCTAAAAAATTTTAGGGCAAATTACAGAAATCACATACTTTTAAGGCAAAATTACAATTTATCCCTTAAAAGTTTATAATTATAGAAATCCCTCAAACGGATACAATAATATAAGCGATGATACATTAATTTGATGCGCGAGATACATTAATCGTTAAGTAAGATACATTACATTTTATACATGATACACTAATCTGATGCGCGAGATACACTAATCTAATGCACCACTAATCTGATGTACATTTTATACATGATACACTAATCTGATGCGCGAGATACACTAATCTGATGCGCGAAAATGAGAGATTTTAGAGATTTGTAAAACTTATAGGGGATAATGATAATAAGTAAACTAAAAGGTGGGATTTCTGTAAATTTTTCAATTTTCTATATTTAGTAAAGTTTCTTGACTTCATAAAAGCCCATTTACTTAAATAGGGGTAAATATGAAAGAAAATAATTAATATCTTCTCGTTTATACTCTTTTTATTTCATACTCCCTCCATTCCATATTAATTTAATTTTTGAGGTGTTTCACACCCTTTAAGAAAAGTAGATTAAGACATAAATTGAACCTAATTTTCCATTTTTACCCTTATTAATTATTGTCAAATTTATGATTAAAATAACCAAATATAAATTAATCACTAATTCCAATACTAACTAATGAAGGGTAAAATTGGAAGAACACTCTAAAAATAGTCTAGAAAATTGAACAATTAAGTTAATTTGAAAAATGCCTCAAAAATTAACTTAATATGGAATGGAGGGAGTATTAATTATCCGCATTATTATCGTATGCACGGGAAGTCTCTTGATGCATTCAAGTGATTTAAATTCAAAAATTTAACGCCATTTTAGCTCAGGATATAGTTACATTATACACAAATTCATATGAATTTTTCTTTCTGTACAATCTATATATATTAGATTCTCGTAGCGGGTGATTACACCAAACAAACAAAAAAAATTTAAGACATGTGACTTCTATTCACACTATTTTTCGTAACCATGGTCTAAGTGATTTATTTTTTCAATATGATTTTTAACTGTCAAGTTGAAATATTTTGATTTAATGTAAACACTAAATGCAAATAAGTTCAATTCTCTATAGTCAATCTATAATAAATCGGCATTTCATTCTTATATGAAGAGACACACACTAGTTGGCAAATAGCTTTTTTCTTTATATGGTATTGGGTAATACTCACCTGATGAGCTAGTATTTTAGATTGAGTCATGTCCATTTTTCTTAATATTATACCAGATTCAGACTCGTCCTTATTCTTGTGTCATAATGTTGGTTCCGCATATCATAGGGTCCATGCATCAGCTATTCAGTCCCGGAACACACACCCTGTATTGGTTGGAAAAATGAGACGTTGTTTCCTTATATACTTTTGGACAATCGTCATCTCATAAGCTAGCTTTTAAGGTTGAATTAGACTTAAAGTCTGCAGCTTTATGCGACTTAGCATTTACTCGAACTGCCTTTTTTTTTTATTTTTGCAATACAGTGGATGCCTCTAGTTGAGTTTGTGGAGCAACCTCTAATCCAAGAAGACAACATGTTCAAGAAAATAATTGACATTTTCATCGCTAGACTAGGGAAGCGCTACTGCAGATTGTCTGTCCATCAACTGGTTTCCAAATTTGATGACAAACTTTCTACATTGTACTTTAACACAGTTGATGATCCAGATTTGAACTGTCAAGCCAGTTAGCATCACAATCAGTATTTTCTTGTGTATATGTGTAATCCATAGGTTATGGACTCTGTAAATATACTTATCAATTATTCCAAAAGAACTTGTTATAGGGAGCTAACTGTCCTATGATTTACTTTCTTTATAATTTGTATATCCGGTTTTCTGTATCGAGTGTTTGCACTAAACCAAAAAATGCAACACATGTGACTTTCATTCACATTATTATTAATTTTTTTCAGTATAATTTTTATTTGCTAAGGTTAAATGTTTTGGTCTGGCATAAACACCGGATGCGGATAAGTTCTTTCATTCGGAAATACTTTTTGAACTGAAATCGGAAATGACTTCCGTCAAACCAAATAAACCAGAATTTGGAGCATTCCGAACACCTGGCAATCCAACTACAACTAGACAACAGGCCGATGAAACTATAATAGTCCTAAGGTAGTGAAATTTCTTGTCGGATAGGTTTTCAGTTGTTTACCAAGTACCATATTACAACATGAGAAACCTCTGTCGCAAATGTGAGATAGGCTCTCTCTCGGTTTTCCTTCTTTTGTCTTGAGAACAAAACATGGAAAATGAACATCATGTGCTAAATTTGAATGTACAATAATTATATGCACATCGAAAATATATCAGAATCATACTGCTTACATGAATAATAAATAACTTATAGATTTATGCTAGAACACATATACTTCATATACTTGCTGAAATTTAGTTCAAGAATTATACCTTGAATTGTGAGCGGATACCTTCCAGCGAATTCACAAGTTAGATAGACCTTCAAGCGAATCCACGAGTTAGACAACAATTCTACGATCTTCTACAATGATTCAAAGTTTACATCCAAACTCTCTATCGTATAGAAACCTTATTCTCTTTCTAGGTTACAAGCCTACTTATAGAATTTCCCCCCAATCCAAAAAGGAGAAGAAGAAACACACGTTACTTTCAAGAACAAGAAAGCAACACTCTTTTTTTGTTTTCCCTAGAATTAGGATTCTCTAATTAAATATGTGTACTATAGGGATCACAAAATTAATTACGGAGACTCTGAGAGTTTCGATTATGGAAATAATTACAAATAATTAATTTAAATTATTCTTACCATAATAAATTACAAATCATTCCACTGGAATAGAAATTCGTAATTGTATTTCTCTATTTATATTTCAAAATTCTCATTAAACACTTATGTAATTCCCTATGGTAAAATTACAGATACTAATCAATACATTAAATTATTGACGAATTTAACTGAATGATTAATTTCCTTTGAAAACTTATGAGCTTCTAAAAAAGGCATAATATCAATCTCTATATCAAGACATGGATTCCATCAACTAACATATTATTTCATCAATATATATTATTATCATCCAAATTATAGACATATTGACTCATCTCAGAATCGCACCTTTCAATAAATCAAAACGATAATTAATATATACAAATCATAATAGTTATATCATGACTAAGAATATAAGTACATTTTACAGTTTAGAGAATATGGTTTTGTCAGTCAGTCTAAAACATTCAAAATGTAGTTGGAACTATATCGTTCCCATAATCAAGATAAATTATATATAATCTTATTGTAACATCCGACATTTTGAAGTAATTGAAGAGGCTTAGAATTTGAAATTTTCATTTTTGGAAAGAATTTTAAAGTTTTGAAAATTTGGCTAAGTATGGAAATCAGTGAATTTTTTGCCAACTTTGAGCAGTCGTAAATCCTAGCTCAAAATGAGTTAGGAGTATTTCTAGTTATGGTTGCGAATCTTGTGGAATGATCTTTCCAACGCCATCGAGTTTTCTCGATTCCGAGTTCGTAGGAGTGAGTTATGGCCTTTGGAAGTTGGGCAGTTGGCAGGGAAGCCGTCCGAAAATTTTAAGGGCATTTTGGTCTTTTCACTAACCAATTCCTTTGGTTATATTATTGTGTTAGGCTGATTTGTGGATCAATTTTGTTCCATTCTAAAAGAGTGAGAGTGAGGGTTTTGAATGAAGAAGAGAAGAAGAAGAGAAGAAGAGGAGAAAGAGAAGATCAAGCAAGAAGATTGTCGTGGTATCGTCGGGGGTGATCCCTATTAAGGTATGTGAGTCTTTAGTGTTGGGTGATCCTTTCCCCCACACACAAAACTCATTTTTATTATTGAGGAAAGATTGGATTTGTTGTTGAAGTTGTTAGTTATTGTTCTTGTTGAAGTTTATGATTGTATTGGTTGAAGTTTGTGGTTGTGTTGTTGAAGTTTCTTGTGGGTTTGGTATATGTTTCCGGTGGAGTTTTTGAGTTGAATCTATGGTATATTGAGGGTTTTAATGATTCTAAGTGATTTGGGGAAGAAACCATTCGATTTTAGGCGAAATAAGGTGAGAAAACGAGAAAATAAACTTGCTGAAATTTCTGGGTTGGGGGCCTGGCGCGACGCGCCTGCCAGAGCGCCCCAAACTCACCTCTGAAGTTTAGGGGCTGGCGCTCCGCGCCACCCATGGCGCCAGGGTCACTTGCCCCATCTAGTTGTCGTCGGTTGCCCCGTTTGAGTTCATTTAAAGTGCGCATTCACTCCTTTTCGATTCCAACTACTCTAAGCTACTTCTAAACACCTAAAAGTCATTCCTAACATGATCAAAATCTTGAATTCATAATT
>NW_026031255.1:78699-95111 GCF_019186545.1 Solanum stenotomum
TATGGTCTCTAGATATACCATCAATGTTTAAGCAGTATGAATATCCCGAGTCATCAATGATCATATTAAAAATATGGTTTTGACTTGTTGTTTTTAGAAAGAGTTTTCAAGAGCCTTTGGGCTAAGTTTTGAGTAATTATCTCAACTAAAGAAAGATGTGTTTAAAACACTAATGAGCTAAAGCATTTTGGGAGTAGTATCAAGCACCGATTTGGGACACGAGTTCATATTAAACTCAACTCTCCATAAGAACCATGTAGCCAACATGTTAACGGGTCGTACTTTTTAGATGAACCCGTAAAGTTAAGCTAGTGGATCCACTTTGTAAAGTTAGCTTCCTATATCAAGACCAGGTATAGGATGGTCCTCAGGCAACATGAGGTAAAACGTTGTATCATTAGCTTCCTATATCACGGCAAGGTATAGGATGGTCCTTGGGAAACGTGAGGTTAAACGTTGTATCACTACTTAAGCTTGTAGTGGTGGTTATCGGTTAAAGAACTCCCACAGTAGAAAGAGCTTGGTTCCTCGAGAAGTTCTGCTTAGTGTGGATGGGGGTATGGGACTTCATTCATGCATTGCACAAGTAGACTTCGAAAGGAAGCATGGTATTTTCATGATATTATAAATATGATTTATACGTCATGTTTTAAATAGTTTTGCAAGCTTTATATATATTGCATGTGTCTCATTGCTTTATATTGAGTTCAGTTATTCGTGAGTTGTACAGAGCCAAGGTAAGTTATCTTTTGTATTCTTTTCAAGCTAAAGTTGTTGTTTAGCGGTCCAGCTCGCATACTCGTACATTCCATGTACTGATGCCAGTTGGCCTGCATCTTGTTATGATGCAGATGCAGGTACCCAGGATCAGCATCTAGTATGCCGTTGATCCAGCTGAGCACTCCAGAGTCAGTGGTGAGCCTCCTTGCATTCCAGAGGACTCAATTATTTATGTTCTTAAGTTTTGTTTTATTAGGATGTTGCGAGGTCTGTCCCAACATCCATCTCAGTATTTTAGAGGCTTCATAGACAGTCAGTCAGTTAGTTAGTTTGAGTCTCTCTTTTGTGTATATTTATGTAAATATTCTATTTTGAGACTCGAGTTGCCCTTTTTGCCAGATTTTATCCGTAGGTTGTTTTATAACCTTTAATTGCATTGAGTTTTGCTTTTGAGATAAGTTTCCGCTGAGTTAAGAAAGTCAGGCCAAGGGTTCGCTTGGGGCCAGCAATGGTCTTCGAGTGCCGGTCCCGTCCAGGGTGTAGGCTCGGGGCGTGACACTTATGCTACAATCATACCAATGGCATGTCCAATTTTCAACTTAGATTGTGAACAAAAAAACTTTACACTTATAAGACCCGGTGATTTAATTTTGTGTATAAGCTAAAACTTTATACACTAAATCATCTACTATATAAGTAAATAGACACCATAAACAAATATATGATCTATTAAATTTTTTATTAAAACTGAAAAAATAATTATTCTATAATAAATACTATATCTAAACATATGATTAATAGTATATATCCCAACACAATTTAAGAATGTTTCAACACAGAAGCAATACTAGTTTATTACAAATTAATAAGATGATCATACAACACAACCTGAAACAAGAAACTACTCAGTGTACAATCAAGCAATCAAAATATCGAAACCAGAGAGCAAGAATCGTACAAACTTTGGCAGAAGAAACTTAAGATATCCGACAAGCTGAAGGATTAGTGTCGGCAAACACTTGTGTATATGGATATTCATTCCAATATTCCTGAAGGAGGCAACAACGAGTCAAGTTCAACATATTTGAATGATAAACCACTTGTGCAGTGGTCTGCTGATTTTTGTCAGAGAAGCATATTCTTATTGTGTTTGGTATCAGAATAAAAATAATATTTATCTTCAAATGTATTTAAAATCTTTGTCAAAGTATTACAATTTAAATATTCACTACGCATATGTAAAAAATGGTATCATCTATCCTAGAAAATCTAAAAATTAGACGAGAGAGAGTTGCTCGGATGGTAAGCACCTCTCACTTCCAACCCGAAGGTTGCGAGTCTGAGTCACCAAGGGAGCAAAAGGGATGGGAGCTCCTAGGAGGGTACAAAAAAAATAAAATTAAAATATAAAAATTACAGGTGAGGGGCAAAAATAGAAAAAAAAAACATGTAAAATTCACAAAACGGATCGTTGCAATCAACAACTTTGTTGGAATTAATGCATTCACAAGGATATTTTTAGTATTTCAATATTGTATCTTAGTTTATCAAGAAGTCTTTTTAGGAGTTTGTAATACATGTATGTATTTAGTTATTTATGCCAAAGCTTTGATGTATTCTCTTCTCTATGACCTTAAGGCAAAATAGTTGTATAATCAAGTATATAGTACTAAATGCATCTTCATAATTGAGAAGTGTGAAAGTTAATTGGCACATCACCTGATCAAATGCAGTGAAGCAATGCTTTAAATTTGATTTGTAGTTGTGGTCATCCCACTCCAGTTGGCTCCACCATTCTGATTCTCCTTTTATTTGTTTGATGTTGTTGGAGTTTTGAATAGAGAGAGGCAACTTCCTTATTTCATTGCAAGATATCACCTCAAGTTCCTCCAGGTGTACCCACATACTCTCTGACTCCCCAAACGTTCTTAATGTTGGTAGTTGTTTCAACGATAACTTTCGAACTCTTAGAATTTCTGAGTTGACGAGTGTCCTCTGACTAGATCCGCATTGCACTAACAACTCTACCAGCTCTGAACAGTTGAAAATATTAATTTCTTCCAAGTGGTTGGGTACAGAAAAAGCTCCACCAACATTAAATAGACATGTTAAATTACCACAATTGGATATATCCAGTTGGCGTAATCCAGAAAATCTTGAACCAAGAAAATGACCAAAATCAGAGACACACTTTAAATTATGTACAGAAGAGAGACTGATATGTTTCAGATTTGGCAAAGGATCATCAAACTGTTCACTTCCTTCTTCTTCTGCTGCTGCTGTGAAATCACAAGAACAACTCTCTATGTGTAGTGATTTTAATCCATCAAAACTGTTGTTCTCAATCAACTTCCTCAGATCCCCACATTTTTCCAAGTACAAATATGAAGCGAACTGTAACATGCCTGAGAGCTCTCCGTTACTGAAAGTTTCACAATGGGAGACACTTATCCTCTTTGTTGACTTGTTGAATGGTACTTCCGCTGAAGTTTCCCCAATTTCGATGTGAAAACTTTTCAATCTTTTCATCCAGTTGTGTTCTCTTTTCAAAATTGATGAGCTATCCAATCTAATAAAAAGAGATGTCAGATTGTGTAGAAACGATATCTCATCAAAACAAGTTGATCCAAGACAACCACCCATCATATTTATTATTTCAAGGCTAGACAATTTCTGGAAAAATCCTTGGCCGATACTACTCTCCAAATCAGATGTAGGCATATTTAATAACCTCAGATTTGTCAACTTGTGCATTCCTATTGGCAGACAACGTAACCCTGTATTTTCACAATCAAGCAATTGCAAATTGCAAAGATTACCAATATCTGGTAACTCTTTCAACTCATAGCAGTCTCGTAGTATTAGAGCACGTAGTTGAGATAAACTATTGATGGAAGAAGGCAGTGCTCTAATACCAGTTTCACTCAGATTCACAACTCTTAAAGCTGGAAATGATGAAAAGAAATCATCAGGAATTTTCTCGAGGGGTTCATTGTCTTGCAAAAGTAAAGATGTTGTCCTTGGGCAAACCATGACACAATCAGGTAGATGTTCAATTTTGTTGCTTATGAAAGATATTCTCTTGACAGAAGCTGATAGTTTAGTATGTGATATCTCAGTCAATCCGATTCCAGCTTCAATAACAGAATTGTGTTCATCATTAGAAGAGTTAGCTATCCATTTAGCAACATCACGAACCAAGTCATGCATCTTCACACAATCCGTCCAATGGGCTTCTTCTAGCAAGCAGACATCTTTTAGTCTGTCAATCATTGTGGTTCCTCTATTGTAAGCATTTTCGTATGTGTCATGTTCACCAAGGAACCCCTCTGCCCACCAGCAACGTATAAGATCATCTATGGAAATAGCCGCCGGATATAAGGAGCAATACAAGAAACAACTTTTAATGTCACCTCTCCTTTTGTTCATATTGCTTCTTTGCTCCAAGGATAATTCAGTATCCCGAGATTCTAAATAATCAAAACTCAACTTGATGACCTTGTAAACCTCATGTATTACATCTTCATCACAAGGTTCACACATTCTAAGTGATTCCAAAGCATCTTCCCATTCCTCGACCATGTTCTTCCCTCTCATAGATGCTCCAATAATAGTGATTGCTAAAGGTAAACCATCACACTCTCTTGCAATACNATGTTCACCAAGGAACCCCTCTGCCCACCAGCAATTTATGAGATCATCTGTTTGAATATCCACCGGATATAAGGAGCAATACAAGAAACAACTTTTAATGTCACCTCTCCTTTTGTTCATATTGCTTCTTTCCTCCAAGGACAATTCAGTATCCCGAGATTCTAAATAATCAAAACTCAACTTGATGACCTTGTAAACCTCATGTATTACATCTTCGTCACAAGGTTCACACATTCTAAGTGATTCTAGAGCATCTTCCCAAAGCTCGACCCTTGACTTCCCTCTCATAGATGTTCCGATAACAGTGATTGCTAAAGGTAAACCACCACACTCTCTTGCAATATCCATTGCCGATGGCTGAATATCCACCCGATTGGCAACATCTCCCGCATTTTTGATAAACAGATGCCAAGATTCATTTTCATCCAATATGGAAATATTGATTTCCGTGTGTGTTTTCATTTTCTTACAAACACCCCGAAAACGAGAAACTATAATAACGTTGCTTCCTGCGTGATTTTTGGAATGGGGCACACCGACATGATCCAAATTTATAGCTTCCCAAACATCATCCAGTATGAGAAGGAAACGCTTTTCTTTCTTGAACCTTTGGTAGATTTTGTTGGCACTGCTTTCTTTACTTCCCCCGTTATCTACCTCTAGACATAATCTTTTGGCAATTAATGCTTGAACCTTGCTTATTTCCGCTGGTTTGGGCATTGTAATCCATACCACAACCCCAAAACACAGTTTAGGCCTTGACACGTCAATCTGTCGGAGCTCATTGTTCAGATTCTTCATCAATGTAGTTTTCCCAATTCCTCCCGCACCCCACACTCCAATGATGCAAACCTGAAGGTATTCACATAAACAAAAAAACAATTAACCCCCAAGTCAAAGATGAAACAGTGGTCATATAGAAGAAATTAGAGAAAGAAGGATGTACGAGGCTTTGTTTCAACAATGGTCAAATTATGTTTTCATCTCAAATTTGTTAACTTAATTTCCACTTATATTTATAAAAACCATCTTGACTATAAAATCTAAAGAATATTCACAAGTACCCATGCACTGTAGCCGAAGTTCCTGGGACACACTATCTTTGTTGGCATATATACTATTAACTATGTGGTTAGATATAGTATTCAGTTTTAATAAAAATTTAAATAGATCATATATTCATCTATGAGTCTATTTACTTATATAATAGATGATTTAGTATATAAAATTTAGCTTATATACAAAAGATTAAGAGCATGTTTAACATTGCTGCTAAAAATAATTTATTTATAGAAGCACTTTTTCTAAAATGACTGTTCAAAAAAATGCTTTGAAAAAATAATAATTTGTATTTGGTTAATTCATTTGAAAAATGATTTTGATAAGGAGATTGTGTTTGGCTAATCTTTTTAAAAAGTGTTTTTGAGGGTCAAAAGAATAAATATCACTGCACTTTTAATATTAAGATTATCTTATAGAGAACAAATATTTTAAATATCTATTATATAATTTTTTAATTAAAATTTTGTTTTATTAAATTAAAATGTACATATTCAAATTTTCAATCAATATTATATTGTATTCACAAATGAATAAAAAAATAAATTAACATTGATATAATATTAATATGATGATTTATATATAATTAAAAATATCAAACAAAATAAATTTAAAAATTAGTCCAGAAATTAAATCAATACATATGAAAAAGACCACAAAAATAAATAGATATAAGGGATATATTGATAAGTAGGGGTAGGGGTGTTTGTGGTTCGGTTTGGATCGGTTATCGATTAAAACCAAAACCAAACCAATCTAATCGGTTTTTTAAATTTCTAAAACCAAACAAAACGAAAAAAAATAACCGTCGGTTTGGTTATTATCAGTTTGGTTCGGTTTGGTTCAGTTTTTCTGGTTTATTCGGTTTGAAAATAATAGTAATTTTTTTTAGGACTTCCGTCGATAGACACAAACACCTAGCACATGAACAATTCACGGAAAAGCTATTGTCGGTTCAATAAAGCAATTAAGCAATACTAGAGTTATTATTACACGAACAAAGTGTTTCAATTAAGAGAAAGTGTGACTATTTTATGTGAAGTAGGGTAGGTAAAGACTAAAATGAATTTTGATGGATTTGGACTTAGGATTGTTATAGTTTGGCTAAAGTGTTTGGGATTGAGAAAATTGTAAAGTTAAAGACTTAAGTTAATTAAAATTTAACAAAATATTTATATTTATTTATGAATAATATATAAATAATTATAAAAATTATATATCTAATTTATCGGTTCGATTTGGTTATTTTTGCGGTTTTTTTTAGTAAAATCAAAACCAAACCAAATAATATCGGTTTTCAAAATTTAAAACCAAACCTAACCAAATCCAATTTGATTTTTTAATCATAACCATGAACAACCCTATTGATAAGTATGTATATAAGAACGAGATATTTTGATCTTGACAAAAATAATTTTTTGTTTTTGCTTTTTTAAAGAAGCAATTTTATTTTTTTTAGCTTCTTTCCAATCAGAAAAAGTGTTTGTGGTTCCATTTAAAACAATTTTACTGATTTGACAAACACCTTATTTTATCAAAAAAGTAATATATTTTTTCTTAAAGGACTATTTTTGGTTTCTCAACAACAATGTATAACAGGCTCTAATATGGTTTTCCATAAAAATCAAATTAGACAAGAATCAATAAAATTAGCAACTACCAAATTCGATTTAATTCTAGTAATACCTTGTCATTTTCCAAGTGTTTGAGGATTCTGTCGATATTCTTTCTTGCTGTTGGCTGGTCTTTTATTGGTGGTACCTCTAAGTACTCAACTTTTTCCATCCGGTAATTTTCTACCATCAAATTGGATCCAAAGCTTTCTTCGGCCTTTGTAAGCCTGCAAACTTTATCTCGGATCTTCTGCACTTGAGTGCCGACTTCCAAGCGGAGGCTGCAATTCGGACAACACTTATATGTAAGCATCTTAGCCGCTTCAATGCTTTCTTTCATAGTTCCCCAATCATTCTCCACCTTCTCAACATCTTCGATCCACTTGACAACATCTGGTTTTGGTTTATAGCCTTCTCCCTCAGCTATTTCCACCTTTCCTTTGATATCCTCTCTCAACTTTTTTAGCTTCTCCATTTCCTCACTTAGATTTTCAATTTTTGATGAGAAGCAGACAATATTTTCCATCTTAGGATAGATGCATTGACATACCAACTTTCCCACCTCAATAACAACATTAGGAAGTATTTCCATCGAACAATTCTTGAGGTAATGATGCTCTCTCAAACTGTTTGTTTAAGCCAGTATTCAGAGAACTAAAAGAAAGAGTCAAACAATTCTATTGGAGTAACCAGCAATGTAAAAATGTAAAGGGAAAAAGGCATCATATATCCCTCAACGTATCGCTCGTTATAAAAGTGACTCACATATATTTTTATTGTTATATAAATATGGAAAAATGCATAAGCACCCTCCCGAACTCTCAGAGACACACTTATACTATACTAAAGTTCTATTACCCCCGAACTTATTTTTATACATAATTTTCTACCCCTTTTCGGCCTACATGACACTAACTTTTGGGCCCAGATCGTGTTGACAATTTTTTCAAGATATCTGGTTGATAGTGCCACGTAGGTCAAAAAGGTGTAGAAAATTATTTATAAAATAAGTTCGGAAAGATAATTTGCACCTTAGTATAGTACATGTCTTTAAAATTTCGGACATAGGTTGGGGATAGTTATGCATTTTCCCTATAAATAACTAACATATACTCCTAAAGTTCTAATGACTTACATTTACAAGTATAAAAAAATAAAATTGATTTTTTATTTTTAAAAAAACTCATGTATGGATATATATGATCCTTTTCACACATAACTTTTTTTTACTTCTTTGATTATCATTATATGAGTTTTTTAATTTTATCTTATTTATTTCATTATTTAGTGTAAATATATGAGGAAAAAAGTGTGAATGAAAAAAAAGAGAAAAAAACTTTAAAATTAATTATTTTCTGGATATATTGTAGTTTATTTTCTTATCTGTAAAAAAAATTGGGGGCATATATGATATATTTTATAAGAAAGTTAGTGAAAAAATAAATTTGACCATCAAAATGATAAATCCAAATTAGTTGTTGAATAAAAAAAAAACACAAAAAAATAAAATACACGTTAGAAGTATCAAATATACACCTACATGAAAATTCCTTTTTAATAAAAAAATATTAAAATTATTTTTTTTGCTTCCGTTAGAGGAAATAGGATATATATGAGTCATTTATGTAACAATAGATATTTTTATGGAAAAATTACTTGAATGGATACCTTTTAATAATTAATTATTGATTTTTATTGCAAATAAAATAATACTATGATAAATCTATAATATGTATTAAAAGTGAATTATGTTTGCAATATATATGTATTATAACTATTTTAAAATATATTATGCTTGTTTGGTGAGAAATTGACACATTGTATTATTAGTGTATTAAAATGTGTGATAAATGTATTATCAATCAATAAAACTTGTATTATATGTGTTTTATAAATTGTTCTCTATAATATGTATTAAAAGTGATCAAGTGAAAAAAATATTATTGCTATAAAATGGTAAATATTTTCTTAATATAACATATTTATGTAAGTTTTCCTTTATAAAAGTTGACTCATATATAAATAAAGGGAAACTTACATAAATATGCTATATTAAGAAAATATTTACCATTTATAGCAATTTTAAATGACAAAGCTAAGAGTTATATCAGACTTTTTTCCCAAATATAAATAAACACATATATTTTGGACTAAATTTTGTAAAAAGGTCAAATGCACACTATCAAAAATTGAACAACTATTTTAGCCTTCAAACAAGTAATGAAGCTCCAAAGATGATCAAAGGCAAGTAATAGTAAAATGGAAAGACAATAATTGGAGCAATTAGCAATGTCTTTGATTCCAAATGAACTATGCAACTTAAATGTAGTACTTCCTCCGTTTCATTATTTTATGTGAGGTAGTTTGATTTGACACGTGTTTAAGAAAGAAAGAAATTTTTTTAAAACTTGCGGTCCAAAATTAATGATATAAATTTGTGTGGTTATAAATCATTTTATTAAGAGTAAAATAGATAATTTATAGTTAAATTGTTACTTAATATATATATATACACACACCCTCGTCGTCTAATAAATAATACATATTTGCTCGTTTTATTAACAGCCCCACGTATACACAGAAATAGGTTCATCTTTAATGTAGCAACTGTTCTATACGACATACATTACCTTCAATTTGGACTGGTTCAATTTTCACCACTGAGTTGTCTATTTCAGTAGTACAACAACATTTGAAAAAATGTGTTACTCCTTACTTCATACTCCCTCTATTTCATATTAACTGAATTTGTGAGACAATGAATACATATTTTTTTTAAAAAATTGTTGTTCAACATACCCTATCTATATATAGACACTACTCCCTTTGTCCAACAATAGTTGTTCACTTGAAGAGTAATTTTATCACATCACCCTTTGAATATAATAAATATTATGTCTTGAAAAATGTAATAGGGAAATGACTATAATTAATAATAAGGGCAAATTAGGAACTAAGTATAAAATTATCCATTAATTTCATAAAGTGGACAAGTATTATTGAACATTCCAAAATACTATAGTCGACAACTATTGTTGGACGGAGAGAGTACAATACAATTGCTTACCAAGTAGGAAACTATTTCTATTCTAAAACCCATCAAGCTAGTGCATACAAATAGTATGTATCTAGCTTGCTATAAATATAATTAACACAACGATTCATGAGGGACTTGGTGAGATATCTGCTAGTTAATTACTTGATTTCACAAAATTAACAATTAATTTCATTGTGATTATCTTCTCATAAAATAGTGAATTTGATGTTATCGAATACTAGGTAAGAAACCAAGAAAAAAAAAGGCAGAAGTAAAAGAAATAGGGGAAGATGAAAGGCAAGGACAATAATTGAAGCAACTAGCAATGTGTTTGATTCAAAATGAACTATGCAACTTAAATGTAGCAATTACTACATTGTTGGTAAACGTCAACAACCATAATTACTACTCTTTTTATTTACATCCACACACACAGAAAAAAACTCAGCTTTATACGACATGCATTAACTTTTAAAAAAATCATGTACGAATATATATATATATATATATATGATCCTTTTCACACATGATTTTTTTTTTTTTTTGACAAAAGTGTAAACAAATAGCCCTCAACTTTCATTAATCATTAATTTTATCCTTCATTATACTATGTGGTTATCTATACCCCACCATCCACAAACTTATCAAATGTACCCTTAATATTGAGCAATAATTGACTTTTACACTTTTTTTTTCTTAAAAATAGTACTCCACCTAGCTTTGGAAATATACCTGAAAATACTGAATATGATTAATAATATTTTTTGTTCCTAAATTATTGATAAATGCTGATTCTAATCCCTTAAATGTAAAAATTTCGTAGCATCACATCTCGATTTTGGATACATCATTCAACGTTCCGATATGCAGCATCCCGATTTTGGATACATCACTCAACGTTTCGATACATCTCGTACATCCCGATAACCCACATAAAGTAATGTATTCAATCGATACATCGCATAAAGTGATGTATTCAAGAACATGAGAGAGTAGGAAGTTTTGTAATTTTTTCAAATAATAAGAAAATTTTAAAAAAATAATAAAATAAATTATGTATTTAAGTAATTTTTCCTTTATTTATCCACATATAAAGAGAAAAAGACCCAAAACCCAACACAATAAATAAATGTCAACAACCATGATTAAATATACTCTCAATTTTAAGATTTAAAATAGATATATATTTAATTAAAAAGTAGTATATATATTCTTATCATCTAACAAATGAGGTATATATACTGTCATCGTCAGAAAATAATGCATATTTGGACTGCTTCAATTTTCAAAATAATGCATATGTAGCAACTGCTTTGTACTACATTCATTAACTTCAATTTGGACTGGTTCAATTTTCACCACTGTGTCTATTTCAGTACAACAAAATTTGGAAAATATGTTACTGATTGTTAAACTGCAAACAATCAGCTATTCATTTTCCTTTAATTTATTGTGAAAATTTGTCTACCGGATATTTTTAGTATACTTCCTCCATCTCATACTTCCTCTGTCTTTAATTATTTGTCTATTTTTTCTTGTTTAGTTATCCCTAATTACTTGTCCATTTTGACAAATCAAGAAAGAACAATTTTTTTACCTATTATACCCTCAATTAATTACTTTGAAAAAGGTAGAACTTTTTGAAAATCTTCGATTTTTAATTCATCTACTTCATAATTAATAGACATAAAATGGTAAACTCATTATGTCAATAATTATTATCTTAATAGATATGTCAATTCAGAAGTGGACATGTAATTACGAATAGAGAGAGTATTAGTTGTCTATAATTCACATTACTAAAAATGGGTATCTCAAATGATTTATCAATTTACAAAATCAAGATAGAATTAATTGCAATTTTTTAAAACTTTTTTGCTCTTACAATTAATTCTTTTTAAAAGTGTAAATAAATTTGTAAAATTTCAAAAAGTTTCTTAAGGGGTAAATAGTAAAACTATTCTTTTTATTTATAATTTCTTATAAAACCTATAAAAGAGAAAGTGTATAACTAATATAGAGCAAAAAGAGTATAACATTATCCCTTAAGCAAATGCTTATTTTTAGTCGGGAAAATTATGCAGAATAGCAAACATTTAGCCTATATTAGGTACTATAGCTATAGTTTAAGAAAATTGTAATTTGCGGCTACAGTTTCCCCAATTATTGTTATTTGTCTGATTTGTATAATTTCCCTGATTTGTATAAATCTAGGTAAATGTCAACGATTTGGACTCGTTCAGTTTTCATGACTTATAAGCTGTCTTTTGATGTCTCAAACAGCTTCTCTATTTGCCAACAACCATCTATTCAATACAACAAATTAATTGTGAAAGTCTAAAGTGCTTTTGTTGAGATTAATTAGTTTTAGCCTTCACTAATTATATGAAATTTATGTATGCAGTTAGTTAGAATAATGACTGAACAAATTAGTTTGTAATGACCCTCTTGGTCATTTCTGTGTCTTGCCTTCTGTGTGTCGTTTAGAGCGTTCCTATAGCGACCCCAAGTCATTTATGACTTGCTGGGACTGATAGTTCGGTCACCTGGTCGTTCGTTTGGTCCTAGTGTGAGTTTTTGTGTTTTGGAGCTTATGAACCTTGAACGATCATTTTCGATCAAAAGTTCGAGAAGATGACATTGGAATCCAATTCTGACGATTTCATCAGCTCCGAAAGGATCATTTTAGGCTAGTAGCATGGTCGACATGACTCCCGAGGTTTTCAGTGTGAGTCGGTGCGATTAGGCGTTTTAGCCTTTGAAATTTGACATAAGGTTGACTTTGGTCAACATTCTGAGTAAACGCGCTCGGATGAGAATTCCGTCAGCGTGGTTAGCTCCGGAATGTCGAGTTTGGTCTAGATTGACCCTTCTTTTGTGTCTGGAGGTTTTCGATATCTTTCCGAGCCCTTTTGTGGGTTTTGACTTAAAATGACTTTTGGAAGTGGGACCCACTTTTTATCAAAATGACCTCTGATGGAAATTTCGACTGCTCCGTTGAGTCTGGAATATCGAATTTGGTATGGTTGCATATCTCGTTTGCGTGCACGGGGTTCTGAACGAGTTCGGAGCACCCCGTCGGAATTTTAAGTTTTGGGAAATTGCAGATTTTCTGCAATAAATTGCAGAAAATCAGCCAATTTTCCAAACTTCAAACCCTCATCTCTCTCTCATCTCTCAACCGATTTGGGCGATCCAAAAGGCAAAGTTGTGAGATTTTTCGAGGACAATGTGTTGGTGAGCTCGGATAGTGATTTGTAGTCCCCGTTTGAGGTAATTTTCAAAAAACACCTGCTGCCGCACCATTTTTGTGAGCTTAATTTTGGAAATTTTTTAGACTTGTTTTCTCAGCCGTTTTAAGTCCGATTTCAGTGATTTTTGAGGCTATCTTGAGTGGTTTTTCGAGGAGAACGTTGTGGTGTCATCAGATTTTACTGTAGATCGCCCGTTTTTGGTAAATATGCTGATTCAACTGCTGTCCCATTCTATTTTTTTGAGAAAATTTGGGTTTTAGTTG
Organism: Solanum stenotomum; assembly: GCF_019186545.1. NCBI lineage: Eukaryota > Viridiplantae > Streptophyta > Magnoliopsida > Solanales > Solanaceae > Solanum > Solanum stenotomum. The sequence goes on from NW_026031255.1 coordinate 92,300, forward strand.
CATGTTGATATTGTGTTTTTGCCGAGCCCCGAATTGTGTCCCATTATGGGAAATGAGCTGGGGGAATTGGTTAGGACCCACTTTTGGGGTTAATTTTGGAATTTCCTGCGCGGGTCCCACGATTCCCATTTTGACTCCAAAATTGACTCATCTCCGTTTGTTGTGATTTTGGTGTCTAAACGACCGTATTAACGTTGTGATTCTATTTTTGATAGCGGGGAAGCGTTTCGAGACCGCCCATAAAGGGAAAGCTCTGAAGAAGTGATTTTGGAGCGCATGTGATCGGCCTACAGGTAGGCTACGGTTTCCCTCTCTTAGATTGAGCTCGAGAATGTGAATGCATGTTGATTAGTTGGGATTTGGGTTAGGTAGTTATTGAATCTTGCATAGGTGTTAAGAAATCATGTTTTTGGCCTATTTCGGGAAATTATCGGGTAACTGTGAGCATGTTTTGTGTTATTAACGGACCCTCCACACTATGTGGAGTGCTTGCATGCGTAATTATTGTTTATTTGAAGCATGTTGGGCCTTAGTTTAGGTTTGACTAGGGTTTGCCTTAGAAATACATTATTCGGATCCAATAGGCCTTAGTTTTGCCCCGACGTCGCTCGGCCGACTTAGATCCCTGTAGACTGGTGTAGCAGACTTGAGTCTGATAGATTGGGCCTTAGCTAGGTGATACGCTTGCTCCGAGTTTAGTTATCCTTATTTTCCCCGATGTTACGACTTCACGAGTTACGTCAGCGACACTAGTTCTACTTCGCGATTTTAATTTGATTTTCAATTTGGTTCCAAGGACTTACATTGATTGGCTATGTGTGGACGGCGTTCCACGGATATTTATGAGTATGGATCAATTGGGACTCTTTCAGCAGCTACATTGGCACTTTAATAGAGCATCCGGTTTGAGGTCCGGCCTCTATTGCCCATACACTTATATAGAGCATCCGGTTTGAGGTCCGGCCTCTATTGCCCATACACTTATATAGAGCATCCGGTTTGAGGTCCGGCCTCTATTGCCCATATACTTATATAGAGCATCCGGTTTAAGGTTCGGCCTCTATTGCCCAGATACTTTTATAGAGCATCCGGTTTAAGGTCCGGCCTCTATTGCTCAGACACCTATATAGAGCATCCGGTTAGAGTTCCGGCCTCTTATACTTGATACTTGTGATTGGTTACTCGGGTACTTCTGGTGAGCATCCGGTTCGAGGTTCGGCCTCCTTACTGTCAGATTTTACTAATTAGGTTTGAGGTTCTGGTTTGATGTTCTTCGTTCTTGGGTTCTTTTATGCAATTCTCTTTAGTTATAGTTATTCTGTGTACTCGTCGGGCTTATGGGGGTCCGTTCGGATTTTTTATTTAACTTGCGCACGAGTGTACCTTCTGGGCTTATGGGGGCCCAGTTAGGTGTAGTTAGCTTATAGATTACTTTATTTAGTTTTTTTGTACACTCGTGTGCATTCCCTTGTTAGTTAGATTTTAGTTCTTGACTTCGGTTTGTGTTATTCCTTCTTTTCATATTGCCTTTACTTTTCAAGTTCAGTCGGCCTATGATGCCTACTGGGTACCGGTTGTTTTGGTACTCATGCTACGCTTTGCATCTATTTCGTGATGCAGGTCCGGGCACTAGTAGCCAGCGTTGATCGAGCTTGGAGCAGACTGATCCGGAGACGGGAGTGAGCACGCGACGTTTTGTACTATTTCAGTCTCCATCTGTATATATAGACTTGTCTTTTACCTTTCGAGACAGTCCAGTCTCTATTGTCTACTTTTGGGACTTGTACTCATTTTGTTAGTAGCTCTGTACTAGTGACTTCCAGGTTCTGGGAGGGATCTTTATTTGTATATATGTTTTGGTTTGCCTCTGCCTGTTTATATTGTTATTTGTCTACTCTTGTTTAGTTTCTACCCTCAGACCCATTACTTGTTGTTCCGGGTTACGGGTTGGCTTACCTACTGGTGGGTTATAGTAGGTGCCATCATGACTTGAGAAATCGGGTCGTGACATAGTTAGAGATAGTTAGATGAATAGTCTGTTAGCTAGTTAGACATTTTTACATACACATAGGAAGAAGAAGAAATGGAAGTTTAGTTTTCTCTTTTCCAAAATTACGATTCGTTCATCTTCTTCACATGCTCTAAATGATTATTTCTAAATCATTAATTTTTCCCTTTTCCGTTTGTACTATGTTAAACCAGCTGGCATGCATAGATACGAAGGAAAAAGAAGAAAAGGAAAGTCACTAGAAAGAGATAAAGATAATAAAACAATATGTATGTACTTTATTAAAAAAAGGCAGAATTATTGGAGTAACTAGCGATGTAATTCCAAAAGAGACGACTATGCAACACAGCAGGGAGTAGGGACGGAGTTAGAGTATAAATTATGAGTTTGGCTGAAACCAGTAACTTTGATCCGAATTTTGTATTTAAATTAATACATATGTTGAATTTGTACAAATAATTGATTTAGAACTCAATAACTTTAAAAAATTGGTATTTCGAATCTGGCTTTAGGCAACATGATTGAGAACAATTGAAGCCATCCACTGCAGAAGGACAACAAAAATCTCAAGAGTCCCCACAAGTGAGGATTTTTCAATTTGGAGCACTAATGAATGTTTTTTAATGTCTCACAGAGATTCTCTACTTCCCAAAATAAGTTGAAAAAAATATGTATGAGGCTCTTGTTACTTTATTAGAATTGGTAAGGTAACACCTAGTATGTGTTTGTATATTTTAATGAAAGTATGGTATAAATTCACCAAAAATAACAACAAGCTCGGTAAATCCCATAAGAATGAGACGA
>NW_026031256.1:0-281 GCF_019186545.1 Solanum stenotomum
ATGTGAAGAAGTTCCTAGGCTTTCTGAGTGGATGGAGCCGTGGCAATAGTTGTCGCAATGGTAGGATCAACAGATGTCGTCATGGCTTATTGAATCAGTTGGTCCTGAGAGAACCAAAGTTGATACCAAAGATTAGGCAGTAGAATGTTATCGTGGATAAGATTCATTGGTGGTGCCAGTTTTGATCCGTCAAGATGTCCCATAAGTTGATGGCTATTGAGTAGCATCACAAGTTGGGCTTTCCAAGTTGAGGAATTGAGGTTACCTTGCAGTTTGATAGG
>NW_026031257.1:0-537 GCF_019186545.1 Solanum stenotomum
TTTTAATGTTTCTGATCTTTCCCATTTAGATGCAGATTTGAATTCGAGGACGAATTCTCTTCAAGAAGAGGGGAATGATAACATCCAAGGAAGCTCTACTCCATTGAAGGACAAGGATGAAGCTTTAGAAACTCCAAGGAGGCCCATAACAAGATCTCAAACCAAGGAGTTCAATGATAAGCTCAATGGGCTTCAATCGCTGATCCAAAGGTGTCTTATTGGGGAAGAAGAGCTCAAACCCAAGGGAGAGGAATTGTCCAAATGCTACAATTATTTGGTGGCCCAAATTCAAGCCCAAGATGAGGAATTTTAAGGGTCATTTTCGTGCAAATAAGGTCAAGAAGAGTCCAAGAATCAGCCACAACAAGAGTTGCTTTCTGCCCAAGTTTTGAGAGAAGACTAGTCAAACTTTCCAAGATTGTCAAGATTCTTTTCCTAGTTGGGATTTACCTTATTTATTTATTTATTTATTGATATATAGGTTATTAATATTTTCCTTAGTCTATTTGTGGTATCCTAAGTACCATTTAATGCTTT
>NW_026031258.1:0-788 GCF_019186545.1 Solanum stenotomum
AATTGAAGCAGTTCTAGTGGAGGTTTGAGATTCATCCAATATCCTTCCAGTTGCAACATCGAAAAAAACCATTGTATCATATATATGTATCAACCATCAAAATCTCGTTGGTAAAGCTCATGTGATGGTTACCAAATACGCCATATATGTCATAAATTGTGACATTAAACTCTAGTTTCCATGAATTTAAGCTTTCTAGATCATTAATATTATGAGCAATATATCCCTTGAACAAGATACATCTGGAATTGTGACACAGTTGATTTGTTATCAAACAAATCTTTCCTCTTTTTTCCTCTATACTTACATGGTGTGGTTCACTTTGTATTGGTACCTCAATCAGATAAGATTCTTCCTTAACAATCAACATGCTGGTGACCAAGCACCTGGATCAAGTGAATCATCATTCCATTTTAAAGGCCTCCATGATTGGCATTTCCGTTAATAGTTGAAATTGAACCTTCAACCCTTAAGTTGAGAGAATGATGAGGATTTCTTATTATTGTGTTCAAAGAGTGAGTAGGCAAAGCTTCCATTGTAGATAATGGAATACCATTTCTTACATACCAACTTTAAATTTTGTAGCTAATCTTGACAAGGTACTCTTCCTAATATCTCAATTACCATTTCATTGGGTATATTACAATTGATGATTCTTCTTTTCTCTTGGAGATTTTCATTCTTACTTTGCACGTCCTATCAATCCAGAATTAGATTAAATATATATAAGGAAGCTATACATACATTAAAAAAAGAAAAAATGCAATCAATATAATCTAGCTCATTAA
>NW_026031259.1:0-857 GCF_019186545.1 Solanum stenotomum
TTTACATAGATGATATCTTGGTATTTTCTAAAAATATAGAAACCCATTTTAAACATTTAGAATTATTTAAAAAAATCATAATGCAAAATGGATTAGTTATATCTCAACCTAAGATGGCTCTTTTCCAGACTATGGTAAGATTCTTAGGTCATAATATTGAAAGGGGAAGTATCAGCCCTATTAATAGGAGTATAGAATTTGCTTCTAAATTTCCCGATATTATTACTGATAAAACTCAGTTGCAGAGATTTCTTGGAAGTCTTAATTATGTAGCCCCTTTCATAAAAGATCTAGCTAAGGATACGGCTATTATTTATGATAGATTAAAGAAAAATCCTAAAGCTTGGTCGAATGACCATACTGAAGCCATTAAGAGGATTAAAGAGAAGGTTAAAAATCTTCCTTGTCTCACTTTGGCAAATCCAAATTGGGAAAAATCTGTTGAAACTGATGCCTCAGATATTGGTTATGGTGGCGTCCTTACCCAATATTGCCCAGTTACTAAACGGCATTATATAGTTCAGTTTTATTCGGGTAAATGGAATACAGCCGAGAAAAACTATGCAACTATAGCCAAAGAGATCTTAGCTATTGTAAAATGTGTTCTCAAATTCCAAGGTGACCTTTATAATCAAAAGTTTTTAATAAAAACTGATTGTCAAGCAGCTAAGTTTATGTTTAATAAAGATTGTAAGCATGATGTTTCTAAACAAATGTTTGCTAGATGGCAAGCTCTTTTAGCGCCTTTTGATTTTGAGATACATTATAAGAAAGGAGAAGATAATAGTCTACCTGATTTTCTTACTAGAGAATATTTAAATTAGATAATTTTTCTTTTTCAGGATGAGACCAGAATG
>NW_026031260.1:0-1821 GCF_019186545.1 Solanum stenotomum
GTTTTGGCTTTCCCGCTTACATACTCGTGCATTCCATGTACTGATTCCAGTTGGCCTGCATCGTTTGATGATGCAAATTCAGTTACCCCAGATCAGCATCCTGCCCGTCGTTGATCCAGCTGAGCACTCCAGAGTTACTGGTGAGCCTCCTTGCATTCCGGAGGACTCAATTATTTGTGTTCTTAGTTTTTTTTGTTTTATTAGGATGTTGTGGGGTCTGTCCCAACATCCATCTCAGTATTTCTTAGAGGCTTCATAGAAAGACAGTTAGTCANGAGTTACTGGTGAGCCTCCTTGCATTCCGGAGGACTCAATTATTTGTGTTCTTAGTTATTTTTGTTTTATTAGGATGTTGTGGGGTCTGTCCCAACATCCATCTCAGTATTTCTTAGAGGCTTCATAGACAGACAGTTAGTCAGCTAGTTTTGAGTCTCTCATCTATGTATATATGAAAATATCCTAATTTGAGATTCGGGTTGCATTATGGCCATATTTTATAAGTTAAGTTGTTTTGAAATATTGCATTTCTTTGAGTTATTCTGTTGAGTTAGGTTTCCGCTGAGTTAAGAAAGCCAGGCCAAGGGTTCGCTTGGGGCCAGAAATGGTCTCCAGGTGACGGTCCCGCCCAGGGTGTAGGCTCGGGGCGTGACAAACTTGGTATCAGAGCAAAGAGTTCAAGAGTCCTAGGGAGTCTATAAAGCCGTGTCTGCAGAGTCCTAGTTATCGGTGTGAAGCGCGCCACATCTATAATTGGGAGGCTGCAACATTTAGGAAGATTTCTCATTTCTTTCATACTCATTTCATGCGTTAGAGTTGATCTCTAAAGAGTTTCCTTCTAATTCACGCTTGCGCGTGTTTCAGCTAGTCATGCCTCTACGAAGAGTTGGCCGAGGGCGTCTTCCTAGACGCTATGTTAATGAACAAGAGTTACCTGATGCACCTGGAGTGCAAGATCAAGGGGAAGTTTCTAATGCCGAGTTCAGAGAGGCAATTAGAATTCTGAGTTAAGCTGTAACTAATCAGATTGGTTAACAAAGGGGAGCTCGACATGAAGGAGCTGACACTTCAAGGATTCGTGAGTTTTTGGGGATGAATCCTCCGAGTTTCACGGGTACGAGCACTACTGAGGATCCAGAAAACTTCATTGAAGAGTCGAAGAAGATTTTTGACGTGATGCATATGCCAGATATTGAACGGGTTGAACTAGCTGCGTATCAGCTGAAGGATGTTGCTAGAACATGGTTTGACCAGTGGAAAGGGGGCAGAGTTGAGAATGCACCACCTGCGAGATGGACCTGTTTTGAAGAAACTTTCTTGGGGCATTTCTTTCCTTGAGAATTGAAAGAGGCTAAGGTACGTGAGTTTCTTACACTTAAGCAAGAGTCCTTGAGTGTTCATGAGTACAGTCTGAAGTTCACACAACTATCCCGCTATGCTCCGGAGATGGTTGCAGACATGAGGAATAGAATGAGTTTGTTTGTTGCTGGGCTGTCTCGCTTGTCGAGCAAAGAAGGTAGGGCGACAATGCTTATCGAGGACATGGACATATCAAGGTTGATGGTTTATGTACAGCAGGTCGAGGAAGAGAAGCTGAGAGACAGAGAAGAGTTCAGAAATAAGAGAGCTAAGACCAGGGACGAGTCCGGGCAGCAGAAAGGTATTTCAAAACGTTCCTCCTTTCAGCAAAGGAAGAAGGGACCTGCTACATCATCTGCTAGGGCACCAGCACCCAGATACAGAGGGGAACATAATGGCCAGAATTCGAAGGACTTCAAGGTTACACCAGCACAGTATTCAGGTAGTGCGGCACGCGGAGGTAGT
>NW_026031261.1:0-656 GCF_019186545.1 Solanum stenotomum
TACCTGTGATCACATCGTCCGAGGTCTCAACATCTGCTCTAACTGGAGCTGCATAAAAGTGGGCCTGGACTCCCCTACCCTGTGCATCGACTCTGCCCCCTAATCTGCCTCCTCGGGGACCACCCCGTATACCCTGGTGACCACCCCTACGGTCCTGTCCCTGGCCTCTGCCTCTAGCTGGAGGTGCTGGCGCATGCCTAACTGCCTGTGGAGCGGCTAAGGCTAACCTGCGATGGGGACACTCGCGGGCCCAATGATCTAACTCCCCACACTCATAACACCCCTAGGACTGTCGACTGAGAGCTGGAGGTCGGCTACCCCGGCCAGAAGAACCCATCTGTGAACTATCTCGGCCCCGACTAGGACCAGCACTAAAACCAATATGGCGGTGCTGTTCACCCTCCGATGCCTGGAGAGAAACCTGGAAGGGGCTACTAGACTGACCCGACTGAAACCTCTGCTGAGATCTATCATAAGACTCTCGGGGTTTGAAACGGCGCCTATCATGGCTATCCTCCTGTCTAGCTCTCTTGCCGCTGCCCCCTTGGGCCTCGTGACGGAGCTGCTCGATNGCGGGCATGGTCCACTACATCCAGAAATGAGCGGCCTGCTGAGACTAAAGACTGAATCTCAATCCGCAACTGTAGGCTCAAACC
>NW_026031262.1:0-426 GCF_019186545.1 Solanum stenotomum
TACATGTTGAGCTTCCTCAGTTGCCTAGTACGAAAAGTTCTTAAATTAGTTAAATATAAACTTCAAATCCAAGAATATTAGTTTATATATATATATATATATTCTCAAGTTTTAATAAGTTCAAGTTTCAATTCAAGTTCATATATAATTTATAAACTTAATTAGTTATATATTCAAGCAATTAGTTCCAAGTTCAAGTTATAATTTCAAGTTCATATTCCTAATTAAGTTCAATTTATAGTAAATTCAAGTTATAATTAATTATAAGTTCTAATTAAGTTGTAATTCAAATCCCTAAAATTCTAAATTCAAACTAGCTAGCTAGTGTCACAACTTCAAACTATTAAATTAGTCCTAACTAAGTTCAAGTTCAAATTCTAAGTTCAAGTTCAAGTTTTAAGTTCAAGTTCAAGTTCAAGTTCAAAT
>NW_026031263.1:0-230 GCF_019186545.1 Solanum stenotomum
GCTGTTGCAGCTCGTGACTCTGTAGTTGCTGTACGTATTATTACTACTCCCTTATTATCTTAAAATAACTATATACTTCTCTAGCTTAATTATGAATTTGTTTCTTAACATGATATTTTTACATGAACAGCTACATGGACCAAGTTGGAAAGTGAAACTCGGAAGAAGAGACTCGACTACAGCAAGTAGAACCGCGGCGAACGACAATATTCCGACTCCGTTTATGGACT
>NW_026031264.1:0-638 GCF_019186545.1 Solanum stenotomum
ACAAACACCAAAAAGCTTTACAAAATATTAACTTAACCTCCATAAAACATGCCTCATAGCCATGATAACCTTAAAAGAGTTGTCTAAAGGCAAATATACATCAAAATATCCAAAAGTACATCAAAATGATCAAAAGTGAAATAATTTATAGGCAAATCTAAATGCCACTAGCACTGTTTTACGTGAATTATGCCTTCAAAAAATATATATCAAAATAAGCAAAAACAGAGTTGTCCAAAGTGTAACGATATCACTAGCATAATTGAACTCTCATGGTACCCATTTAGATTTGATTTGAATTTTTTTCCGTTGTTGCATTTATTGAAGCTGATTTCCCGTCATAGCTTCTTTTCCTTTCCATTTCAAACCAGGTGGCTTGAATCCAAGATCTACATTTGTTTGTGATGCATCCTTTAATATTGTCCCACTTGAGATAACTCTTTCACTTGATCTCCCGGGCTATATAATTCATATACATTAGGTTACCTATACATTACTCTTTATATATAAATAAAGATGAAAAAGAAGCAAGTTAAGAACACACATACATTAATGACTTGTCTTCCAGATTGTATATCTGTGTAAACACCAAATCCAACATCTCTTCTATTCTTCCTTCCAAATGAAGAAGATGCCCT
>NW_026031265.1:0-437 GCF_019186545.1 Solanum stenotomum
AGGACAGGTGATGGGGGCGTTGAGGATTGGCGTGACGGGGGGCGTCCTGCGTCGGTGCGCGTGGAGGCTAGGCTGGCGGGGGGCAGGCTAGGGCGTTGGGAGGAAGGAGGTGTTTAATAGAATTTAGAGTGCTATGAATGATGGAAGCGATCATACCAGTACTAACGCACCGGATCCCATCAGAACTCCGAAGTTAAGCGTGCTTGGGCGAGAGTAGTACTAGGATGGGTGACCCCCTGGGAAGTCCTCGTGTTGCATCCCTCTTTTTTGTCGAAATTCGGTCGTGTAATTGAAAGAATATATTCATTTATTTTTTGCAGGAACGACGTTGTTAGGACAGGTGATGGGGGAGTTGAGGATAGGCGTGACGGGGGGCGTCATGCGTCGGTGCGCGTGGAGGCTAAGTCGAAGGGGGGCAGGCTAGGGCGTTGGGAGGA
>NW_026031266.1:0-214 GCF_019186545.1 Solanum stenotomum
AAACAGAATGAAAAAGAAAAAAAATAATGGTACAGAACGTTTAAAAAAAAAAAGAAACTTACAAAGAACAACAAAAATAAAAAAATAATAATATAAAATTAATAAAACAAAGTGTTCCTATTATTCTATATGATAGGTAGATAATATTAGTTTAAATTTAGTATAAATACTAAAGATTTTTTTTATTTTTTTTATTTTTTATCTTTTCTCTAAA
>NW_026031267.1:0-669 GCF_019186545.1 Solanum stenotomum
CAGTAACGTAGCTCACTTGAATTTGCAATTCTGCCCGGACAGGTTTTACGAAAATGGTCATAACTCATTCATCCTAACTTGAAATGAGGTGAAACCAATTGCATTGGAAAGATAACTCGAAGGGATTTAATTTAATAGGTAGTGGCCCTTCCAGTTCCTTGTGTGCTAAGAGATATGCCTCTTTAAAGTTGACCCTCCAAATCGCATTTTTTGCGATTTTCGAATTTTGATACGGTTGCTCTAAAATTCGGGTTAGACCCATTTCCCACTCAATTTGACCCCCTGAATAAGAATATGAAGTCGAATTTCCGAAATCATGCACGAATTTTGAGATATATGGAAATTACAATTATAGGTTTTTTCGAAGCACATTTTCTGGCATTTTTGGGGTCGTTTCAATATCTCCCCCTTGGGAACATTCGTCCCCGAATGTTAAAGAAACATACATGAGGGACACAAACATGGCAATATCAGCCCACATAAGGATGCAACAATGCACTTATATCTTATTTCAAAAACCTCAACATAGTTGTAAAACCACAATGAACTTGTCAATTTAAACATGAATGTATGCAATGACATGGGAGCTGAACTTAAGACCTGAGATTTTATAAAGGGCTTAGATTAATACCTTAGGCTAGAGTGGATTGGAAAAGATAAGGATATCGC
>NW_026031268.1:0-469 GCF_019186545.1 Solanum stenotomum
TGGGCGCGACGTCCTCTGCAGCTGCCGCAACGTCCTCTGCTTCTGCGAAGGTGGGTGGCTGCGGTTGGGGGATGCCGGCGTGGCAAGGGTCGGGGATGGTGGCTGGCGCCGGTCGGGGATGGGTGGGGATCGGAGCCGATGGGGGTGGGTCGTGGGTGGATCTGGAGAGGGGGAGTGAAAGTGGACTTAGGTTTTGAGAGTTAGTGTTTAGGATTAGGACTTATATTGTCATTCTTTTTTAAAGAGAATTATTTAATTTACCGACCTTGGAATGTCGATATTTTTTAAAATAATTATCTATATTTAAAAATATTTAATAAATACTGGCATCATGAAGTCGATATTATTTAAATAAAATAATAATTTAAATATACCGACCTCTTTAGGTTGGTATTTATTAATTAATTTTAACATAAATTCACCTTTAGAGGTTGATTTTATATATACATGTCACGACCCGATTTATCAA
>NW_026031269.1:0-364 GCF_019186545.1 Solanum stenotomum
TGAGTGATTTTATCTGCTCCATTAGTTTTTTACACACTTAAAACAAACTTTTTTACACACTTAAAACAAACTTTTTTACAAGCTGGATATTACAAGAGGGATTTTTAGGAGTTTTTGGATTGAATGAGGGAGATGGTTTTTCTGAACATTGGGAAGGGGAATATGTTGTGTATTTTTCTGGTTCTTTCTTTTCTTGCTTTTCTTAAGTGTGCAGGAGTGTCTTTATATAGAGGTTGAGGGGGAGACTTAACATAAAACGTGGAAGAAACTTAATGGCCAAACGTGGCCGACTCACTAGACACAAAACGTGGAAGAAACCTAATGGCCAAACGTGGTCGACGCACTTAAAATAATGAAATAAAAA
>NW_026031270.1:0-334 GCF_019186545.1 Solanum stenotomum
AGCATTTCGTGGCCCATTTCTGCCTCCCGCTGCTACTGTTGTGCAAAGAAAAATTGGGCTTTGTCCCATTTTCGTGGAGTCATCTAAGAAGTATGATCCTTTACTACCCATGATGGCTACATGGTTCATGGAAACTTGAGTTAATATGAACTTGCATCCCTATATTGGTGCTCAATACTACTCCCAAATATACTTCGCTCATATGTTTGTAAAAACAAAACTCTTTCTTTTAATTGACATAATTACTCAAAACTTAGCTTAAAAGCTCTCTAGGAACCGATGTTTCCTTTTTCTTGATCAAATGAGAACATTTATAAACTCTTTGGGAATACTT
>NW_026031271.1:0-719 GCF_019186545.1 Solanum stenotomum
CAAATCAATTATGTAAAAATACATGTGTGATTCTTATAAAGTTATAATAACCAATTTCTTCAAATAAATAATTAAATGAAAGAAAAAAAAGTAATTAAGAAAATAATATAAATAACACTAATTATGAGATTAATAGCATTGATGAGGAAAGGAACTAAATATGATCATCTTTTTAAATTCTTTTTTAAGAAAATATATATAAACTTTAATTAAAGATAAATAAGAAAAAAAAATTAATTAAAGATACAAAAAATCAAGACAAAATAAAAGAAGAAAGAAATTAGAAGAATAATGAGGTTGAAAGAAGTAATATCTAATTTTCTCTCTTTTCAAATGACAAAATAAATTTTTGCTTGTTCTCCTCCTAATTTGATACGAATTTCATAAATAGAATGATTTTTTCTCCAAATAATTTTTCTTACCCTTTGAAACACTAATCAACCTTCTTATAAATTTCTCAACCACAATGAATTTTCTCTCCTTGTAGGAGGAATAAATATTTTTTCAAATAGTCTTTTATTTTGAAAATAATTTTTTGTTACATAATCTCTTTCTTTACATCAATGTCTTCACAAGAATAATGAGATATTCTCTCTTTCTCTTTTGTTAAAAAAGTCACATGACCTAGAAATATGATGGACATCTTAGCGACAGAAGTTGATACCATGTATTGATCATCATCGTCAGAAGAAGAAGAAGAAGAGCCAAAGTGAAGAAAT
>NW_026031272.1:0-361 GCF_019186545.1 Solanum stenotomum
CCCTCTTGGAGTGCGTGAACTCTCTGTAGAAGCAATCATCTGAAATTGTTGAAAGTACTTGGCAGCATTGTGTGGATAATGAAATTTTACGCTTGAAAACGGAAGTGATCAAATTGAATGCACAACCGTCCACCTTGATGCAAGAAGTGATTGGAGCCGGGGCCGGGCCCCAAGAGGGAGCCATGTGCGATGGAGAAACGACATCATCAACTGGGGATGGGGATGGAGTTGAAGGAGTTGGTGAAGCCGAATTATCAACAGGAGATGGAGATGGAGCCACATGAGTTGGTGATGCCGCATTATCAACAGGAGATGGAGATGGAGATGGAGCCACATTATCAACCGCATGACTGCAATAGTT
>NW_026031273.1:0-238 GCF_019186545.1 Solanum stenotomum
AAAAAATACTGAAACATATCAAACCAAAGATTTCACAAATTCAAACTAAACAACAAATAACAAAAATACCTGATTTTGAAATTTCTTGAATCCAATGGAACTGACGAAATTTATTGAATTCAATGGATGTGACGAAATTATAGTCGTGGATTTCCAAAACATCCATTTCAAGAATATGCCGAATTCGATTCGAAGAAGCTATGAATATTATCGATTGTTTAATTTGGAAGACAAAACT
>NW_026031274.1:0-324 GCF_019186545.1 Solanum stenotomum
TTTATTTAGGTGAACATATATTTGAAACTCAAAAGTATTATTAAGAAAACTATATAAGAAAAGTTTTAGTTAGAGTCATTATTATATTTGATTCATATATAAAATAACTACAAAAATTACCTGCATTGACCATTTCATCAACCCTCGTGTCAACTCTACGATTCAAGACTGATTGCTCTACATCAATCCAAATAAAGCAACCGTCATACTTATGTTTGAACATGAATACAGGGTCTTCCACATGTTTTTGAATATACGAATTTGACCATCCAACAATAATTGGAACACTTTGAGCATTCAAAATTTTTTCTATGTAGATATTGC
>NW_026031275.1:0-521 GCF_019186545.1 Solanum stenotomum
GCTGAATCAGAAATTGAACCCTATCCATCAGTGGCAGAGGCAGGAATTCTATCAAGGGGGTTCAAATAAAACATAGGCGAAATCCTGAACCCCATAAACCATTGAGCTACTCCTTTGACATATGCTCAGGGGGTTCAATTTTAAATATATACACGTACACAAAAAAATTGATCTTATATATATAGTGTAATTTTTTTTCCGAGGGGGGTCGGATGACCCCCCTGGACACACTCTACATCCGCCACTGCTATCCATATATTGTTTTTTTTAAAAAAATCAATCAAAATACAAAATCTAGCTTCGAGGATATGATGCTCTAATGAGAGAACAAGTATAGTTCATTTGCCTACTACCGTGTTAGAATTAGACTTGCAAAAATTAGATGGAGATTTCCCAGGTGGAAATACCCTGGCTTAACGAGAGAGAAAAAGAAGATTATATAAACAAAATATTCGTGGAATTGAGAATGATTGATGTATCAAATTTTATTTCATAAATGAATCAAGCATTTGTAGTAATAC
>NW_026031276.1:0-351 GCF_019186545.1 Solanum stenotomum
GACCTAAGCAACAAATCCTCCACCTTTTTCCACTAGAGCTAAGCCTTAGGGTCCACTTAAATACCGGGCATCGCTTTGCATGGTGTGGGGCTTGAACCTGCGACCTAAGCCACAAATCCTCCACCTTTTTCCACTAGAGCTAAGCCTTGAGTTCCACTTAAATATCGGGCTTCGCTTTGCATGGTGTCGGGCTTGAACCTGCAACCTAAGCCACAAATCGTCCACCTTTTACCACTAGAGCTAAGCCTTGGGATCCACTTAAATACCGGGCTTCGCTTTGCATGGTGTGGGGCTTGAACCTGCGACCTAAGCTACAAATCCTCCACCTTTTTCCACTAGAGCTGAGCCTTG
>NW_026031276.1:477-1258 GCF_019186545.1 Solanum stenotomum
ACCCCACTAACCCTCCACCTTTTTCCACTAGAGCTAAGCCTTAGGCTCCACTTAAATATCGGGCTTCGCTTTGCATGGTGTGGGGCTTGAACCTGCGACCTAAGCCACAAATCCTCCACCTTTTTCCACTAGAGCTAAGCCTTGGGCTCCACTTAAATACCAGGCTTCGGTTTGCATGGTGTGGGGCTTGTACCTGCGACCTAAGCCACAAATCCTCCACCTTTTTTCCACTAGAGCTAAGCCTTGGGATCCACTTAAATACCAGGCTTCGCTTTGCATGGTGTGGGGCTTGAACCTGCGACCGAAGCCACAAATCCTCCACCTTTTTTCCACTAGAGCTAAGCCTTGGGTTCTACTTAAATACCGGGTTTCGCTTTGCATGGTGTGGGGCTTGAACCTGCGACCTAAGCTACAAATCCTCCACCTTTTTCCACTAGAGCTAAGCCTTGGGGGTAGTCACAGCAAGATCATTATGCAAGCTTTCGATGGAAATTGGCCTTGACAATTGAAGATCATCCAACCTTTTCAAGTTTACAAGAAGTGAATATTCAGCATCACCATCCTGCAACAACAAAAAATTGCACATTTAACAAAATGCATCAATAGAACTAGTCCCCTTCAATTTGTTAAGGGCACATACAGCAACTTCGTTTATTGCAGATTTAAGTGATAATGAGCTCATCTTCAATCCCCTTCTATTTGTTAAGGGCAAAGTCCTGTAACTCCCCACCACTCTCTGTAGCACAGAAGTTTAGAGCTTTTACACGAGATCTCAGAGCTT
>NW_026031277.1:0-1373 GCF_019186545.1 Solanum stenotomum
TCAACTAGTATTGGTACTTATGCTTAACTAACAATCGATGGACACAAAAATATTATCATAAAATTAAAGCTAAATATCAATACTAGATAGACACAAACACATTATTGAAAACAATTTACTTGAACTTTAGAAATTTAGAAGCACCAACCTTATCTCCTACTTTGATGAAAGAAGCAATATAGTCTTGTATCAACTTTTTTAGATGTTGAGCTTCCTCAGTTGCCTAGCACGAAAAGTTCTAAAATTAGTTAAATTCCAAGTTCAAGTTCCTAAGTTTAACTTTAAATTCTAAGTTCAAGTTCAAGTTCATGTTCAAATTCTAAGTTCAACTTCAAGTTCAAGTTCATGTTCAAATTCTAAGTTCAACTTCAATAATAATTCAAACAAACCCCAACATTAAAATTTTCATTTCATAATCAACAAACACAAACTAACAATTAAATAATCCCTAATTCAAAATAACCATCAAAAACCCCTAAATCATTCACTTACTAACTAACAATCAATCACACTAACAATCAATAAAAAAACTAATTCATTACACTAATTTCAAGGTCAAGTTCTAATTTCAAGTTCAAGTTCTAATTCTAAGTTGAAGTTCTGATTTCAAGTTCTAAGTTCAAGTTCAAGTTCAAGTTCTAATTCTAAGTTCAAGTTCTAAGTTCAAATTCTAATTTCAAGTTCAAGTTCTAAGTTCAAGTTCAATTTCTAATTTCAACTTCAAGTTCTAATTCTAAGTTCAAGTTCTAATTTCAAGTTCTAATTTCAAGTTCTCAGTTCAAGTTCAAGTTCTAAGTTCAAGTTCAAGTTCTAATTCTAAGTTCAAGTTCTAATTTCAAGTTCAAGTTCTAAGTTCAAGTTCAAGTTCTAAGTTCAAGTTCAAGTTCTAAATTCAAGTTCAAGTTCTAAATTCAAGTTCAAGTTCTAATTTCAAGTTCAAGTTCTAAGTTTAACTTCAAATTCTAAGTTCAAGTTCTAAGTTTAACTTCAAATTCTAAGTTCAAGTTCAAGTTCAAGTTCAATTTCAATAATAATTCAAACTAGTCCTAAATTCAAAATTCAAACTAGTCTTAAAATCACAAATTCAAACTAGTCCTAAAATCCCAAAATCTAACTAGTGCTAAAATCCTAAATTCAAACAACTCCTTAAATACCCTAATTCAATCTAATCTTACAATTCCAAAATCAAACTAATTAACTCAAGAAATACCGAATTTCAAACAAATCCTAAGATACTCTAATTCAAACAAACCCCAACATTAAAATTTTCATTTCACAATCAACAAACACAAACTAACAATCAAATAATCTCTAATTCAAACTAACCATCAAAAACCCCTAAATAATTCACTTACTAACTAACAATCAATAAA
>NW_026031278.1:0-853 GCF_019186545.1 Solanum stenotomum
ACATGGCAAATAACATATAGTATTAAAATATTAGGTTCAAAATGTACTAAAAAATACAATAATTAACAACTTAATATATTAAAGAGACATAAAAAAGGGTTAATATTTAAAATTTTGCATCTGCCACATAAATTAGAACAAATAGAGTAATAAATATTACTTTCAAAATTATGATAAAAAAAAAGTACTACAAATCACAATAGCTAACAATTTAAAATATTTTTAAAATCATATAAAAATTTCAATAACTTCTCAAATTCCATAATATGACATAAATTAAAAAAAAAAGTGTTATAAATCATAATAAGTAGTACAATATTTAAACTACTTTAAAGGCATTATAAATTGTAATAAATAATACAACAATTTAAATTACTTAAAATTTAACGACTTAAAAATATTTTTTTAAATGTATTAAAATTTTGGTTAATTGTCAAAACTTTACATGTGCCACATAAATTGGGACATGGACAGTCACACATATTTTTTTTAAAAAATTACATTAGAAGTATTCTATCAATTAACAACATATATTGTTTGAAATTGACGAAAAAGAAACTATAAATTACAATAATTAACAAAATAAATCTCTCGACTCCAACAAATCTATCAATTAATGCCACATAAATTGGGACATGGCAAATAACAGATATTATTAAAAAATTAGGTTCAAAATGTACTATAAAATACAATAATTAACAACTTAATATATTAAAGAGACATATAAAAAATGGTTAATATTTGAAATTCTGCATGTGCCACATAAATTAGAACAAATAGAGTAATCAATATTATTTTCAAAATTATGTAAAAAAAAAAAGTACTGCACAATAGCTAACAATTTAAAATATTT
>NW_026031279.1:0-330 GCF_019186545.1 Solanum stenotomum
TAATAGTATTTTAATTTTTTTTCTAATTGTCGTGAATAATAAAATTTTATTTTATTATTAATTTTCATTATAAAGAATACGCAAAATTAAAATGGTAAGATGAAAAAATTTAATTTAAAAATACAATACATGATATGATAATTTAAATACAAGATAACAATACAATACATAACATAATAATTTAAATACAAGATAACAATGCAATATAATACATAACATAATAATTTNGATAACATACAATACATAACATAATAATTAATTGATCACAACAATAATTTAGAAATTCGGTAGGTCGTTTTCAAATATAGCACTATTCGGAAAAAAATTAGG
>NW_026031280.1:0-336 GCF_019186545.1 Solanum stenotomum
CAAAGGGATCTTCTATTTTTATTTTATCAATTTTATTTTTTGCTGTTATTTTATGTTTTGTTGTTAGAACATATAAGTTTTTACATCTAGCTGTAAATATTTTACTTCCTGGGGCTAGTTCTATTCCTGACATTCGCCAGTATAATACTAGTGATTTATCTATATTTCTGTCATTTATTGCTACTGAGTAGTTAGCACTTATTATAAATTTAAATTTTTGGTATATGAGGTTACCTCTTACTGCACTTATTATACTTTTTTCTATGGGTTGTATAATTCTATAATTCTATGGGTGTATCTATTCTTTCTCTAAAACATGTTTTTATTAATATTTTT
>NW_026031281.1:0-6371 GCF_019186545.1 Solanum stenotomum
AGGAGTGGTCCATGTTTGTATGACTAATGTTAGAAATATACAAGTCTTACATTGATTGTGAATACGAAGTTTCCCCTTCGCCTAACTTAACTAATTCTAAGTAGTGATTCTTCATCTAGAAATGTGTTTCTTTAAACGTGTTTCTCCATCTAGTAAATTCTATTATTAAGAATTTGAGTGGTTAATAATACTAGATGTTGAAATGCTAAATTTTTTTATGAAAAATACTTAAAAAATTTCATAGCTTGAAACATCATAGGTGTCAAATATATTATTCTTAAAAGGATATTTTACCAGTAAGGTGTGTTATCTAGAATTCAACAAACTGTTCAAACATAAACTAGGAGAAGAGACAATGAAATTTAATAAAGAACAAAATTCAGCACAATAGAATATATGAGGAATAATTTATCTTGATATTGTTGTGTCTACCAAATGAAAGGACTTAAAAATATGTCCATGGATGACATGATAATGACTGAAGGATTTATCACCTTTTTAAAAAAAATAAAAATATCTTATTTAAAGTGAAGTCAATGAAAGTATTTATAGGCAACGAATTGATAGAGTTAACATATGATATGAAGATAATAGCCAATCAAATGAGGTCTATTACAAAGTTAAATAAATGATTTGTTAACGGATATTTGACTTGAGACTTACCTTCTTCCTAGTTATATATTGCTATTCTAACTTCTAAGCTTCAAGCTGTTCATTAAGGTTTAAATTTTAGTACATTGCAGGGATAATATCTCAGATGGTCACTCAATTATGACTTCTTTTCACAGAAACTCACTCATACGTCATTCAACTATGAGTTTTTTTCATAGAAAGTCCCTCAACTTTGATTTTTAACTCAAAAGTCATTCAACTATGAATTTTTTTTCACAGAATGTTACTCAAATTTGATTTTTAACTCAAAAGTCATTCAATTATGAACTTTTTTCATAGAAAGTAACTCGAAAATAAGTGTTTTACTTTAAAAGTCACTCAACATATTTAATTAATATTTCAATAAAATTTGTTGAAATTAACTACTAAAATTGTAAAAAAATCATTTAATAACCCTTCCCACTTAATTAAACTATTGAAAATTTCTGCATGAAAATTTTATTTATATTTTAATTATTTTTTGGGTAAAAGGTCTGAAATATATCCGAACTTTGATTGAAATTGTTGTAACAATACCGAACTTTGGAAAAGACCTTTTACCCCCTTTCACTATTTAATAGTGTATTTTAAAGATATATATGTGTCCACGTGGACATCATAAATATTGCATCATTATAAATATTAATGTGTCCATGTGGGGACATATTGTAACACCCCGACTTTTAAAAACGTCTAAATTAACTCGTATCTTCGTGGAAAGACAAGGAGGGTGAGTAATAAATTAAAAATGATGTGTTATGTGATATTTTAAGTGTTCAAGTGTGGTATCTCAAGTTTTGAAGTTAGGTAAGTGACAAAATAAAGGTTGGCGAAAGTTACCGTAAATTCCTTTTTAAAGATTTGTCTGAAATTTGAGTCAACTGTCTCAGACGTTTTCTCCCAATCTATTAAGAGTTATGGTCCCCGCGAGCTATGAAATCGAAGGTCTACGAGTCTAGTTTTCAACGCATCAAATCATTCGTTCATATGACTTCAGAATAGAGAGATATTCACATTTTCGTGGGACTGCGCAAGCAGGCATGTGAGGTGGGGCCCTAAGTCGGTGAAATGTTACATATATCTTCTCCTTCGACTTTTTTCACCATTTTAAAGCTAAAAAACAGAGAAATTAGAGAAACTCATTTTTAGGATCAAGTGAAATATAGATTTTCTCGACTTAAGTCCTTGACGAAAGTTGTTCTACGCGTTGGGCTCATCATCGTGGTATAATTCATTTTATCGATTGCGTAGCATATCACACTTTAGTGTTGGGACAACAAGGGTTTGGATATATTTGAAGGTTTTGAAGCGTATTACGACCTTAAGATCGAGGTAAGACCCTTCTTTCATCGACTCTAGCTTTAATAAGCAGCAAATAGCAATTTGCGACGGAAATACATATATTTTATCGTATTGTCATGGTATCTTTTATTTTCATGTGTTGATTATGGTCCTACCTTGTTGTAGTAACGAGGGAGTATTGAGTAAAAGTAATTAGGTCACGTGAATTTAGCGAAAAAGGTATGTTAAGGCTATTCCCTACTTACGACATGTTTCCTTAAAGCTTAGAAGCAATGTATTTGGGTTGTTATCCTTGATATACTTGTAGCCGTGATTGTTGATTGTTGGCTGCTCGAGTTGATATAATCCTCCCTTGTTGGGATTCTTATTCAGTTAGTAGCGTCCCTATGTTGGACACGACTTAGAGGCTATTTGTATAGGTTGCTTATAACTAAAGTGCTCGCTTTTAGCGGTTGGATTGTTATTATTGTCGTTGGGGCTATTGTGGTTAGCTGCAGGAATGTGATCTATGCCTAGAAGGGCTATGTTCTGCCTATAGGGCTATATGGATGCCTAACAGGGCTATAAGTTGCCTACAGGGCTATATTGACGCCTAAGAAGGTTATGTGCTTCTTACAGGGCCATGTTGTTGCCTAAGAGGGCTATGAGTTATCTATAAGCTAATGCCTAAGAGGGCTATGTGACTGCCTACGGGGCTAAGGGACTACTGATAGGGGTATATAGGCTGATTGGCACCTTCCAGGCTTATGGGGGCCTGAGTAGGTGGTCTTGTGTGCTGTTTGTACCTGCCGAGCTTATGGGGGCTTGGTTAGGTTGTTGTTTTATTATTTTTGATAAGTTTAGATTTAGGAGCAGGTCAATACATTTATCTTAGCCTTGATTTATTTATTGGATTATTCCAGTATATCAGGATACCTCATCATAGTTTATTGCCTTTCATACTCTGTACATTATTTTGTACTGATGCCCCATGATCTTGGGGGCGCTGCATTCATGCATGCAGGTCCTGACAGACGACTAAGTAGATCTCCTCAGCAGCAAGATTGACTTTTATCCGGTTGGCTAGCCCCTTTCCTCCGGAACTGCCAGAGTTGGGAGGTTTGTTACTTTTTGTTGTATATATCTTTATGGGTAGGCTGGGGCCCTGACCCACCAATCTTTACTACTCTTAGAGGTTTGCAGACTAGTGTGTGGGGTTTATAGCTACGTTATGGTCATGTTGGCCTATGTTGTTGGTTTGCGGAAGCTTGTGAGCTGTTTGATGTATTGTATTGATATATACCTGCTTTTAGTTTTGGTATAGATATCATGGTGGCCTCGACGGCCCAATCAGGACTTCTGTGCTAGTTGACTACTTATTTATATGATCTCCTGGGATAAGCTGTTTCTTTTATAGATCAGTTGACAGGGGCCTTGCCGGCCGATGACTTAATTTTAAGCTGAGATATACTTGTTTGATTTCTTGATTGCGTGTGGCTGCCATGCGCTAGTAGCAAATGGTTCAGCAGGGTCGGCTCGAGCCTGAGTTTTGGCATTAGGAGCCAATTGCACCCCTCGAGTTTGGGGCGTGACACATATATACTTTAAAATATCCTATTAAATAGTGCAGGGGTAAAAGCTCATTCATAAAGTTTGGTATCATAACAACAATTTCGGCTAAAGTCAAAATATTTTTCAGACCCTTTTCCTTTTTTTCCTGTGTTTCTTGGAATCGTGACTCTAGTTTCCATGGGGAATGGGGGATTAAGTTTCACATACTGCCTTCTTTTCCTAAACTTTAATACATATCATTCTTTCTTATCAATCGGTGAAGAAACTAAGGAATAATATGAATAAACAATTCAAAATTACCTGCAGATTTCAATTAAGAAATATAATTTTTGAACCAATCATGATTTTTTCTCATCGATATTGTTGGTCACTAAAATACATATATAAATACAACTAGCTAGCCAAATTGGCATATATGATCACATGTGATATGCAAGATCTCAAAGAATCCATAAAAATATGTCGTGCTACTTAAAGATTTTATATTGAGGAATGATAATTTGACTCTGTATATAGATTTTATGGTTATTACCCTGGAAATATTTTTCTATTATACTTTTAGAGGGTCGAATCAAGTGGGGTGGGTCAATAAATGATTTAAATAATATCATTTTATCTTATAAATTTTAGCTGTAAACAAATTTTATTTAAAAAAATTAATTAAATAGGATGAGTGACTTTTTAAGTAAAACACATATAGTTGAGTAACTTTCTGTGAAAGAAGTTCATAGTTGAGTAACTTTTGAATTAAAAATCAAAATTAAGTGACTTTATGTGGAAAAACTTCATAGTTGAGTGACTTTTGAGTTAAAAATCAAAGTTGAGTGACTTTTGAGTTAAAAATCAAAGTTGAGTGACTTTCTGTGTAAAAGTTTCATAGTTGAGTGATCATCTGAAATATTAAATAAGAAGTAAAGTGTGCGAGATGATGGATACTGGAGTTAGGGTTAACGGGTTTTCAAATTGAATGGGTCGGGTAAGATATTAATTAAGAAGCAAATTTTTAATTATAATTAAACTATATCCATGTAGGAGCCACGTAAGATATTAAAAATTGTGACATGTAACTGTCCAAGGGCAAATATGTGTTCAAAATTGGATGACAAAGGGAAATATATCAAAAAATTATGACGAAGAATAAATGTAACCCTTTTCTAAGAGTACAAGGATAAATATGACCTTTTTTTGTTGTTATAATGAGTAATAAAGGTGATTAATAATAATTAATCATGACTAGTAAAGAATAAAAAAATGTTACTTGATCTCCATTCCAATTTACTTGGAACAGTTTGAATTTCAAGAGTCAAATAGTTTAAGTTTAACAATAAATTCAGGAATGGAATCTTTAAAAAAATTTAAATAAAATTTATATACTTTTAAAGTACGTAAAATGTACTATAGGTCACAACAATCGACAATTCAAATTATCTAAAAGACATATAAAAAATTACGATCAAAGAAAGACTTGTTTGAATTTCAAAATTTAAAAAGTGTCACATTAATTGAGATGGAGGGAATATAACTTATTTTGAGATATAAGAATTATTTTTCCAACAATCTTCCACAGAACTCAAAAATTAAATTAAGGATAAAATGAAATAAAAAATGTTGCTGGATTTTTAAAAATGAGCATGATACAGCGAATCTGGTATTTTTTGGACTAAGAACCAAATGAAGAAAAAATAAAATCAAACTTGCAGAATTATTTATGATTCGAGGGTGTTTGGATTAACTTAAAAGTTGGTCAAACCTACTTTTAAGTCAGTTTTTGACTTCTGAAAGCGTTTGACAAATATAAAAAATAACTTAAAATAAGTCAAAATTGACTTAAAATAAATTACAAAATGTTTGGCAAGGTAAAAAAATGACTTAAAATAAGTCAGAAACCAAAAGTAGGTCTCCCCCTACTTTTTATTTTTTGACTTAAAAATCATTTCAGTTTGACATTTTATTTTTGATTTAAAAATTACTTTTTTTAAGTCAATCCAAACAAGCTAAGTCCAGAACTTCTACAAATCAAGAACTTATTTGTAAGTTCAGTTTCTTATCTATCACGTTATACCCTCTCTCACCTTGTTGTTTGTCGCCATACACACATCTAGTATTCGTGAATGCTCTAGAAATAGTTGTCATAACTTCAGAGAGTGCCTGTAATGATCCACATGATTGTTTTGCGTTTTAGATTTATATGATGATTTATGACTTGTGTAGATATTCTGCACAAATCTCAAGGGATTTGAGAGTAATTTAGATCATTGCTTGAGCTTGTAGCTCATTTAAAAATTTTGACAATCAACATTTTATCAAATCGGTGATTTATTGATTTCAATATATAGGTCTGTAACGTATTGTGAGAGTGGTTTGCACTAGAGGTTTGTGCTTGAGGGATCTCAAATGAGTTGTTAGCATTTAAGCAGAAATCACATTATACTAGCTAGAGTTTTTTTTATTTGCTAGTGCTGGTGATCCTTCTTCACGAGGGTGACTGATCTTTGCATTTATTCCAAATGAACATTCCTCCAAAGTGATTTGGGGTGTACATGGAAATGTCTGAGGGTTTCAGAGGTCACTAAAGTGTTCAAGCTAAAAAAGTCATTGTATGGTGTTGGTTTAGCATTTTACTATTACTATTTTAATATATTAATTTGCTTTACTTTGAGTTAAAAGAGTGTTAGTGGGCATTCTTACATTGCATCCATTGGTGAGGCATATATGACATTACTCACCTATCAATGCACATAGGCATTATTGCCCATTATTTTTTGGTTACAAAAACGTTCCACTGAACGTTGGGTCAACACCTTGGGCAGCTTTGCATTTGCACGTTGGTGCATTTGTTGCCCACACAATTACTTCTCCAAATTATT
>NW_026031281.1:6493-30375 GCF_019186545.1 Solanum stenotomum
TTTTTTGTGGAGCTTTGGACTCAACTCTTGTCCAGAGTTGTTGAGTTATATTTTGTGATTAGGCTGTTGTATCCTGGAGGAGACAAGTCAAGAAGGACTACTGCTGGACCGGTGAAAACATTTGCTGCAGTGGGCTTGAATCTCCTTAAAGAGAGCGAGATATCCGCGCCTCAGCCTGAAGAGATTTATTTTCTTCATATTTATTTTCAATTGTAATCTTGTATTTTTTTATCTTGTAAAGTTTTCACTAACAATTTTAAGGAGATGCACCATGGCTACAATTGAAAAAAATGTGGAGGTCAAGATGGGAGACCTTAACAAGCCATTTCGGTTCAATGGTAATCATTTTAAGAGATGGAAGGGTAAAGTACTTTTCTACTTGAGTCTTCTCAATGTTTCTTATGTGTTAACTAAGAAGAATCCTAATAAAATAGACATCACTTCTATGAATGATGATGAAACTATTTCTCATCTAGAGAAAGTGGAAAAGTACGATGGTGATTCCTATAAGTGTCGATATTATATTCTTAATTGTCTATCTGATAATTTTTATGATTATTATGATAGAACTTACTCTAGTGCAAAGAAAATTTGAAAAGCATTGCAGAGTAAGTATGATACCGAAGAGGCTGGAGTGAAAAAATATGCGGCCAGTAGATTTTTTCGTTTCCAAATGGTGGACAACAAATCAGTGGTAGACCAAGCTCAAGACTTTATAATGATTGTTGGAGAGCTTAGGTCCGAGGAGGTTAAAATTGGAGATAACCTTGTTGTTTGTGGCATAGTGGATAAACTTCCACTTTCTTGGAAGGAATTTCAAAAAACTATGCGCCACAAACAAAAGGAAACCTCTCTTGAAACCTTGATAATGAAAATCCGCATGGAATAAGAAGAGGCAAGGGGCCAAGATGCACTTTTACAAACAGAAGAGAACAACATCACGAAGAGAACAACATCACAATGAAGGTAAATTTAATTACTTCAAATAATGCTACTCATGAATCTCACAAAAATACTTCTTTGAAGCCTAAGAAGAAAAAA
Organism: Solanum stenotomum; assembly: GCF_019186545.1. Lineage (NCBI taxonomy): Eukaryota > Viridiplantae > Streptophyta > Magnoliopsida > Solanales > Solanaceae > Solanum > Solanum stenotomum. The sequence goes on from NW_026031281.1 coordinate 7,535, forward strand.
TTCAAGAAAAATAATGGTAGACCTCCCAAGAAAAATAATGGTGAAAATAACCAAGCACAAAATCAACAAGTTCAAGACAAGGAACCGTGCTTTGTTTGTGGCAAGAGTGGGCATATTGCTCGATTTTGTAAATTCCGTAAACGTGGTCCTAACCCTCAGACAAACGTTACCGAAGAACCTTTTGTGGATTACCGACATAAACATGGTTGAAAATGTTGATGGATGGTGGGATGACTCTGGTGCAAACCGTCATGTCTGTTATGACAAAGACTGGTTTAAAAAATATACTCATTTTGAGAAGCCCAAAACCATCATACTTGGTGATTCTCACACAACTCAAGTGCTTGGAACGGGAGATGTCGAATTGTGTTTTGCTTCTGGAAGGGTATTAACTTTGAAAGATGTACTTTATACTCCTTTTATGAGGAAAAATTTGATGTCTAGTTTTCTTCTTAATAAAGCAGACTTTAAACAAATTATTGAATCTGATCAATATGTAATAGTGAAGAAGGGTATTTTTGTGGGAGGGGTATGCATGTGATGGGATGTTCAAACTAAATGTTGAAATGAATAAAGCTTCTACTTCTGTTTACATGCTTTCTTCTACCAATTTTTAGCATGCTCGTTTGTGTCATATTAATGATCGTTATGTTGGAATCATGAGTAGTTTAGGATTAATTCCAATGATTAAAAAGAATTTTCAAAAGTGTGAGGCTTGTAGTAAAGCCAAAATCACTAAAAGGCCTCATTTTCAAGTTGAAAGAAAAATTGATTTGTTAGAATTAGTTCATACTGATATTTGTGAACTTGGTGGAATTTTAACTCGTGGAGGTAATAGATATTTTATCACTTTCATTGATGATTTTTTTAAGTTTACATATGTTTACTTGATGAAAAATAAAAGTGATGCTTTTGAAAATTTCAAAACTTATCTCCATGAGATTGAAAAATCAGTTTGGAAGAAAAGTAAAAAAAAATTAGAAGTGATAGAGGCCGAGAATATGAGTCAAATGAGTTTAATTCTTTTGTTAGATCATTGGGAATAATTCATGAAACTCCTCCTCCTTACTCTCCTTCATCTAATGGAGTAGCGGAAAGGAAAAATAGAACTTTGGTTGAACTGACTAATGTCATGCTTATTGAGTCACATGTACCTTTAAATTTTTGGGGTGAAGCTATTTTAACTGCTTGTTATGTGTTGAATCGTGTGCCTTATAAAAAGTACAAATTGACACCTTTTGAATTATGGAAAGGTTACAAGCCAAGTTTGAGATATCTAAGAGTGTGGGGTTGTCTAGCCTTTGTGAGGCAAATGGATCCCAAGATTACAAAGTTGGGTAAGAAAGTTACTACGTGTGTTTTTCTTGGTTATTCTTCAAATAGTACAGCCTATAGATTTTTTAATCTTGAAGATAATATTGTGATAGAATCGGGTGATGCTATTTTTCATGAAAATAAATTTCCTTTTGATTCTAAAAATAGTGGGGGTCAAAGGATTGAACAAAATATTTTGTCGCTACCTAATTCTTCTACTTCTACTTTAAAAAATAAAGAAATTGATGATTTTGAGTTAAGAAGAAGTAAAAGAACTAGAGTAGAAAAAGATTTTGGTCCTGATTTTTATGTGTTTAATGTTGGAGATGACCCTCTCACTTTGAAAGAAGCATTATCTTCACATGATTTTATTTTTTGGAAAGAGGCTGTAAATGATGAAATGGAATCACTAATTTCTAATAAAACTTGGAAACTAGTTGATTTACCACCGGGTTGTAAAACAATTGGTTGCAATTGAGTCTTAAGAAAAAAGTTGAAACCGGATGGTTCTATTGATAAATATAAAGCTAGACTAGTTGCAAAAGGTTTTAAACAACTAGAAGGCCTAGAATGTTTTGATACTTTTTCACCGATAACAATAATTACATCCATAAGACTTTTAATTGCTATGACTGCAATTTTTGATTTGCAAATTCATCAAATAAATGTAAAAATTGCTTTTTTAAATGGAGACCTAAATGAAGAAAGTTATATGGATCAACCCGAGTCTTTTGTTGAAGCAGGCCAAGAAAGCAAAGTATGTAAACTTACTATATCCCTATATGGCTTAAAACAGGCACCTAAGCAATGACATGAAAAATTTGATTCTTGCATGATGGAAAATGATTTTAAAACAAATAAGTGTGATAAGTGCATATATCATAAGTCTTGGAATAATTCACATGTGATTATTTGCCTATATGTTGATGATTTATTGATCTTTGGCTCTAACATGAATGTTATTGATGAAGCTAAGAATATTCTTAGAAGCCATTTTGATATGAAAGATCTTGGTGAGGCAAATTTTATTCTTGGAATAAAAATAACAAGTACATGTGATGGAATTTTCCTTGACTGGTCACATTATATTGAGAAAATTTTGAAAAAATATAACTTTCTTGATTGCAAGCATGTTGCTACTCCTTGTGATTCAAGTGTTCACTTATTTTCTGTTGAAAGTGAAAATGATGTAATAAATCAAAAGGAATATGCTAGCATAATCGGAAGTTTGAGGTATGTGACTGATTGCACTATGCCTGATATTGCATATGCAGTAGGAGTACTTGGCAGATTTACAAGCAAGCCAAGTAATGAACATTGGCATGTTGTAACAAGAGTTATGAAATATTTAATTGGAACGAAAAATTGTGGTTTGTTCTATAAAAAATATCCTGCTATACTTGAAGGCTTTTGTGATGCAGATTGAAACACTTTATCAGGTGATTCCTGTTCTACCACTGGTTATGTATTTACTTTAGGTGGTGGTGCTATTTGTTGGAGATCAAAAAAGCAAACTATAATTTCTAACTCTACCATGGAGGCTGAACTAATTGCTTTAGCTTCAGCTAGTGAGGAAGCGAATTGGTTAAGAGATTTGTTATTTCAAATACCTTATTTTGAAAAACCAATTCCTCCTATTTTAATTCATTGTGATAGCACTGCTGCAATTGGTAGAGTTCAAAATCGTTATTACAACGGTAAATCCAGACCTATAAGGAGGAAACACAGTAATGTAAGATCATATTTGACAAATGGTACCATTAATGTTGATTATGTCAAATCTTGTGATAATCTTGCAGATCCTCTTACTAAGGCCTTAACAAGAAAAAAGGTCTGGAGCACATCGAAGGGAATGGGATTGAAGCCTATAAATCCTTGAGTCATAGATGAGGAAACCCAACCTAGGGACTAGAGATCATATAACCAGGTTCAAAGGGAAAAACTAATCATATGATGACTTGTTGTGAAAAATGCACTATCTTTTTATTCCCTCCCTATGATGTGAGTGCATTGTTTCCTGTAGTGATTTGTGAAGATTGAGTTGACAAAACTCTTAATGAATATCTGTAGCCCGTATGGGTGGAGTGTTAAGNTGAGTAAATCCGCCATTTTCTTACTATCGTCATGTTTGTATAATCCTTCAATCTATCATGATTAAGAACATAGTTTAGAAAATATTATCTATATGATTTGAAAATAATAGTTTTTAAATAGTATTCACCTTTTCTTTAAACCAACTGATGAATTGCCTATCAGAATTTTTTTGAGAGGAATCACCTGGAATTTGAGAAAACTCTCTATAGAAGAGGAAACATAAGAAGAAATAAGGATTTAATAATAATTCTGAAGAAGTGATAAGATGATTATTTGGAAAAGTAATTACTTACTCGAGAAATGGTTGAACTTCATCACAATTCTTCAAAATATAAATATGGGCTTGCTCCATTTCTTTTAAATCAAGTAGGTGTGGCTTGCCGCCTTTTAAAGCTTTTCCAGGTTGACAGAAGATCATTAAACCTCCATCGGATTCTATAACACCCCCATCATAGTTTCGTTCAAGGAGATTGAATTTTGTTTCCATTGTATGCAAATACCTTGAACATAAGGTTGTAAATTCATTTGCTATATATCCCTCTGCAATAGACCCTTCAACGCAAGATCTATTACGAATAAAAAGCTTCAAAAAATATAACCATCGTTCCACTGGATACATTGAGCGGTATTGAACAGGTCCACCAATCATAGCCTCATTAGCTAAATGAATTGGCAAGTGCTCCATGACATCAAAAAATGCAGGAATGAAAACCTTTTCTAACTTGCATAGAGTTTCAGGAATTTGTGCTTTTATTTGTTCCAACTCCTCAAGTTTTAAGCACTTTGCTCCAAGCAGATTGAAAAACAATGACAACTCAATTAGCGGCTCACACACTTCATTGCATAGCATACTACGTATGGCAAGTGGGATTAAATGTTGAAGTAGAACATGACAATCATGACTTTTTAATCCTGAGATTTTGTGATCTTTCATATTGATACAGTGAGAAATATTTGATGAAAATCCATCTGGAACCTTTAAATCCTTCAAAAAGCTTAAAAACTTATGCTTCTCTTCAGGAGATAATGTGAAACATGCTGTCGGTAACTCATATTTTTCTCCATTTCTTTTTGGATGTAATTCTTTCCTGATATTCAATTCTTGCAAATCCAAACGACTGGTCAAGGTGTCTTTTGTTTTGCCTTTGATATTCAAGATTGTTCCCAAAATATTATCACATATATTCTTCTCAATGTGCATCACATCTAAATTATGCCGCAACAACAGAGTTTTCCAATATGGAAGGTCAAAAAATATACTCTTCTTATTCCAATTATCACCTCTACTATCATGTGATAGTTTAACCTTCTTCTTTTGATCATTAGTTAGAGGTAACCCATCTAAATCAGCCACTTGATCAAGTATGTCATCACCAGATAATGTATTTGGAGGTAATCTCCTCTCTACAGTACCATCAAATGACTTCTTATCATTCCTCCATTTGTGATTAAGAGGAAGAAAGCGTCTATGACCCATATAACACTGTTTTTTACCATTTGTCAATCTTATTGAGGAAGTTTCTCTATTACAACATGGGCAAGCCAATTTTCCTTTTGTACTCCAACCTGATAAATTTCCATAAGCTGGAAAGTCATTAATGGTCCATAATAAAGCAGCATGCAATGTGAAATTCTGTTTAGTGGACGCATCAAAGGTACAAACTCCAGTTTCCCATAATTCCTTTAATTCATCAATTAAAGGTTGGAGATAAACATCAATTGCATCTCCAGGACTTCCAGGACCGGGAATAAGCATTGACAAAATAAAATTTTCCTGCTTCATGCATAACCATGGTGGTAAGTTATAAGGAATAAGTACCACAGGCCAAATACTATACGGAGTTCTAGAACATCCAAATGGTTGAAAACCATCACTAGCAAGTCCAAGCCTAACATTACGAGGCTCCAGAGCAAATGATTGATGAAGTTCATCAAACTTTTTCCATGCTTTTGAATCAACCGGGTGCCTCATAATTCCATCATTAGCTTTGTTTTCATGATGCCATCTCATTAAAGGAGATGTTTTTGAGGACATAAACAATCTTTGAAGTCTTGTCTTTAAAGGAAAGTAGCGTAAGATCTTGTATGGTATCTTTTTCCCCTTTTTAAATTTGGTTTCCCCATTATGTTTATCCTCCTTCCATCTAGATGCGCCACAAATTTTGCAAGAATCAACAAACTTGTCATTCTTCCAATATAGCATGCAATCATTCCTACATGCATCGATCCGATCATATGAAAGCCCTAAGCTTTTAATTAACTTCCTTGCTTCGTAATATGAATCTGGCAAGTTTGATTCATCAGGCAACAAATCTTTCTTTAACATCTTCAATAACATATTAAATGAGTTATTACTCCAATGACCAATACTTTTAATATGAAGCAATTTCACCAAAGTTGAAAGTTTTGAAACTTTTGAACCTTCGTACAGGGGTTGATCAAAATCCTTTAAAAGACTATAAAATCTTTTTGCTTCAGGATTTGGTTCCTCCTCGAGAACGTCATCATCGCTTGTATTCATATTATCTACATTAAAAACAGGATGTAAATCTCTGAGAATGTCATGTATTTCATCCTCCTCATTATCCTCGCCAATTTTATCGTCATCATCTNTTGGTTCCTCCTCAAGAACGTCATCATCGCTTCTATTCATATTATCTACATTAAAAACAGGATGTAAATCTCTGAGAATGTCATGTATTTCATCCTCCTCATTATCCTCGCCAATTTTATCGTCATCATCTACAAATGCGGAATCTGATTCTTCTGTCTCACCTGCTGTCTCTCCATGGTGATACCAAAAGGTATAATTTTGAATTATTCCATGTACTATTAAATGTGATCTAACAATCTCTCGTGTTCGAGACACTGCATTACAACATTTGACACATGGACATCTTATTTCATTTGCTTCCCTCAATCTCGTAAAAGTATAATTCAGAAAGCTTTCTACCCCATGTATATAAGCATCATCAAGTCTATTATGAATAAGATGCATCCATTTCTTATCAGGTGCCATAATATTACCTATAGACAATAGAATCTGCATCAAAAGTATTTCAGTAAAAAAAGTAGGATGGCAAAAACAGAACAGGGTAATCCAAGAATTTAGCTTAGAATTGTATTGGGTACAACAATACTGGTGAGGTAACCATTCGAAAGAGATTATTATAAAGGCTGATTTTGCAACTTCAATTTATGCACTCTGGATAGAGATCTTACGAGAATATTTTAGAACAAAAGCATCTACCAAAAAGATACTACTCCATCAGATGAAGTTCTCAATATGTACAGAAGAGAAGTATATCCATCGACTATTCAGTTTCATTTGCTCCCTATGAATATTTTGTATTAGTTTAACGTAGGTATAGTGTTATCATCAAAATTTTGAATCTGTTCAAAGTTTTGAATCTGTTTTCAGACAGTAGGATACTGAGAATGGACATAATTGTGTAGTTTGTCCTCATATTGTCAAGCTCACTGGAAATTAACAAAAAAATTCTTTAATTATAAAAAAAAATGGTGAAGGAGTAGAGCATATATAGCCAACAAGAAATAACTTTCCACTTATACACTCCACATATGTTTCATCTTTTAAGGTCTAACCCATCAATATAGACGAAAAAGGGAAAACATAAATAGTCTCAAGGTTCTCTGAAGGAAGTTTTCCCATAAGGTATTTGGGGTTGCCACTAACACCTAAAAAGTGGAGTAAAATAGAATGTCACCAGCTTTGTTTGAAGATAACAGAGACAATCCGTGCGGTGTACACACAACATTTATCATATGCTGGCAGGTTGTTGATCACTAACTTTGTCTTATTTTCTTTGCATAATTTCTGGAGTTCCTTTGGGGTGGCACTGAGGAAAAAAGAAAAGTCTCGCTTGTGGCATGGGACATAATATGTCGACCTAAAAAGCAAGGAGGTTTGAATATTAAGGGTTGTAAGCTATGGAACATGGCAGCAGTGGGAAAGTTGATATGAAAATTAATGGAGAAGAAGGACATACTATGGGTAAAGTGGGTGAATGAGTTGTATATGAACAACAATGAGACTTTTTGGTCACATGCCCCAAGTCCAAATAGTTGCTGGTACTGGAGACAACTACATAAGTTGAAGATAAGAATGACACATTGGTATAGGGACGAACATTACTGTCTTACAGAGAACAAGAACTACTCAATTTCTAGGGGTTATTTGGACCTGCTGGGACCTGCTCCTGAGTTACCAACTGTTGAATTAATATGAAACAAGATTACATTGCCAAAGCATAGGTTCATACTATGGCTGGCTATGCGTAATCGACTGCTAACCAAGGCAAGAAGGTTGGAACTGGGAATAGGGTGTGATAACAGTGTATGTTGTCTATGTGAGGGAGATTGGCTTGAGGATGCAACACATATATTTTCAGATTGCTTGTGGACACAAGGTGTATGAGAGGCAGTGAAGAATTGGACCAGACTAGATCTACCTAACAAGCACGTGTCTGTGGCGCTATTGAAGACCAAAATGAAACACTGGAGCAGATTTAAAAAGGAGACAATGATAGCTATATATGGAGCTACTGTTTATAACATATAAAACACCAATAACAAATTGAACTTGATGGAGTACAAAGAGCTGAAATTTAAGTATTTAACAGAGAGAACGAGAATTAGAAACACTAACACTTCCTACTCTGTACAGCCCACTCATTATATATAGATTAGAACTTTGTCAACTTATTAAATTTAGCTCTCATATAAAATAACTGATAAGTACAACACACAAAAGATTGTATTTTGTAAAAAGTATATCTGACTGGATAAGAACAGAGAACATCTCCATTAAACCTAATCATACCTAAAAATTTACGACCTTCATATTTGATCTATAAGACATATTCTTGATGACTTCTGGGAAATTCCTAGTAGATAATGGATGATTGGTGTTGCCGCAAAACATCATATCGTCACATTCGGTTTCATCTATAATTGAATTCTAGAAACAAAAACAACTTGCAGACAAAGACTGATCAGTTCAAGTTAGATGATTTTAAAAGTTTGTGTTGCCGCTAAAAATTAAATCGTGTTTAATTTATAATTTGATCCAGTTTCAAATAAAGAGCAAGCATGAGACAACATATGGGACTCCAAAAACAATCTTAGCAATCCTAACTATACCTAAAAACCTACGAGCTTCCCCTTTGATCTACAAGACATTATCTGTATGACTTCTGGAACAGTCTTACCAATCAAAGACTGATTAGTTGAAGTTAGATGGATGTAAAATTGATGTTGCCGCTTAAGAAAAACTTGCCACACCAGTTCTTTTTAAAACTAAATTTCACAAACCAAAAGCAAGCATGATCAAACGGCATACCAGATGACAAAAACCAATTAAACTTTATAGAATAGAAAGAGGTCGATCAAGAGATTTGAAAGAGAGAAGAGAACAATCACTTACAGTTGATTTTGTAGAGGAGGAATTTCTCAATTGCTCTATAGATTTGATGCTATCACTGTTTGAAGGAGAGAAGATGAAGAACTGCTCTTTAGATTCAAAGCTATCTCTGTTCTCTCATATGAACAGAGAAAATTGAAACCCTTGGCACCGTTGATGAAGAGAAACGTGAGGGTTTCAGAAGAAGAAGACGTCTCTAAATAAATTGGAGGGAAAAAGTAATTAGCGCGTCCTTCTTTTATAAGTTATTTGTAAATTTTATTTTTAACCAAAATATAATTTATCTTCAATAAATGCTGAAAAAATGAAAAAACAATATATATATATATATATAACTTTTTTAACGACCGGAATAATATTTTATAACGACTAAATATGTATCCCCTCGCTTATAATAAATTAAAAACTAACTCTACCGACCAAAAATATATTTTTTCGTTATAAATACACTTTTTATGACCTCATATATGTCCCTACGTTAAGACATGGTCGTTAAAAAACACTTTTCTTGTAGTGATACTTGACAGAAGGATAAAAAGTTCATGAAAATTGGAGTGACATTCATCTTTTATCTTCTGCATAAATCCTAAGATCTTTATCGATATTTATATATTGTACTATAACTGTGAATATTAAATTACACATATATTTCTATAACAATCACAACAAACATACAATATAATCATATGATTATAATAATTGAACTTAAACACATTTTAGGAGGATAGTAATAAATATAATTATTATTATGAAATGAGAGGATGGAATAATAATTAACATATTTATTTTTTAGAATAATAAGTAAATAAAATTGTAGGAAAAGTTATAATAATAAATAATAAAATTGGCCACAAAAATAATAATGTTACAACACTTCTTCGACCTATATAAATATTGATAAATATCTCTCCTTTCCTTTGTCTCAGATCTTGATTCACCTTAATTTCGTATTATTTATTTTTATTTTTTAATGATTATAATTGTAAGATAATGTTGCATAATCCTAGAAAAGATCGATTGAGACTCCCTCCACGGTCCCATGAAGATCTCTACATACTTGTCCAGGACAAGTGAGATCTTCGGCCTGTGTGCCTGGGAGCAGCTCAAACAAAAAAGAGTCTGGTCCAGTCTGAATTCAGGCACAATCCGCCCGTCTACTGTTAGGTCCGGAAATGTCATCGGGCGAGGGCGTCACTATGCCCCTTAATGGTCCTTCGGCCTTTGTTTTTGTAGTTCTCTTTGTGACTTTTCTTTGTTTTGTATGTTATATAAAAATACAAGATAAAGCAATGAGAAGATAAATTATTCCTAGAAGGGAGAGAAAATTATTGTACACCAAAAACTTTAATAATCAGGAAGGAAAACATACTTTTGATTTATGAAAATTCATACATTTTGAAGATGACAAAAAAGAAGATATCGACTTATCAAATAATAAACATGTAAAATTACATCAACATATAACTCCATTATTTCACCTATTCATAATTTGTAAAAAATATCACAACCATATATCAAAAGTGATAATATAATATCATATTTTTTAAAAGAACATCAAAACATTCAAAAGAACTGATAATTTGGCATCAGAAGAAAAGACAAAATACGATTGATTAATGAAGTAACATGAAATCTATCTATTACTTATTACATGAAAGATGGAAAATAGTTGCAGAGCATATTTTGGTGCTATTTATATATTTTTACTATAAACATATAATATTGTATTAATTAATGAATAATAAAGGTGTTTAATAGGTAGTAATAATATTAGGTAACCAAAGATTAAAAAACTGAAACTTTAAAGTACCTATTTATGGGTAATTTAAGAGGAACAAATAGCTTGAATTGGATGGATGTAGTAGTAGCGTAGGAAAATATTAATTAAATGAGGGACTTTTGAGGTTTTTTTTTTTCATAACTAAGAGGGTTAAAATAAATAAATTTTATAACATAATTTATGGAGATGTGAGTTATGGAAATAACTTTAAAAATAATTAAAATAATAATTATTGAAATAAAATTAAATAAAAAGTAAAAAAAATAGAGAAAAAAGATAAACATGGTTCTTGATTAAAGAGGCATGCCATATCACCTTTTCTATATTCAACTTTATTATATATATAGATTTTAAAATGATGATTTAAAATAAAGCTTATCAAATTAAGCATTCTATTACACTAAATGAGCATTTGATAATATGGTTTAATTGCTCTACATGCTTTTTATTGGAATAAAAATAAATGAAATTATTTAGACAAGTAAAATTTACCCAAACAATTGAATATTTTCATCAGTAATTAATAAGTTATAAATTTAAATCATGATAAAAAATAAGTAGAAACATTATTAATCTTCATTAAAGGTGAGATGGAAAAATCAAAAGAATTAGGCTCAAGTATTGACCTAGGCGGATAGAATCCAGACTTGGGTCAATATTTATTTTCTTTATTCGTATTTACTATATTTAATAATTATTTGTTTATTTGATGTTAATTTGGTTTCAACTTAATTCCCCACAAAAGAATTATTCTGGTGATTGATTTACTTACATTTTCTTTTTGAAAAATAAATACTTGTCTTTCTCCATTTTATCTAATTATGGTTGAATTTTTTACTTGTAAATATTGTTGTCCTTTTATGCATTCTACTACCTTCAACTCTATAGCTACTTATCATGGCTTTCAAACTATTCCCTCAGTTTATCATCTTCAATGAATTAAGTGATTTGTCGTCTGCTTCTTTTAGATTTTCTATCTGTTAGAATATTATTTTTCATGTAATTAACTACCTCCTGCACTAAAATTTTAATCACGATTCATCTTTCACCATGCAATTTTTCATGCACATTTTCGTATTAATTTTAGGCTATATATTGCCAAGTCTTTGTTGTTCCACTTTGTATTATAGCTTGTAGAAGTTAAATGCAACTTTTGTATACTTTGATATGTTTATCTCCCTATAACAAACTTTTATCATTTTTGTGTTTCTACTTTAATTTCTTGCAATGATTAATTTCTTTTTGGACCTTGGATGAATTAGTATCATATATGTGAACTGAAGCATGATTAAGAACAATGTTAAGAACTATGATTGTAGCACACCTGTCCCAGGAAGACTTTCTTTTGTGGGGATCTTGCAATTTTTAACATGTATCTTTATTGCATGAATTGATCAGTTGTTGATTATATATATGCTACACATGAAAACTCTCCTCTTAAATGATATGTTGGATGAACTCAAGAGTGTACACCTATTTTCTCACCATTCCTGTTACAAGTACGAATTCTTCTAAAATCTGTGTACACACCAACCTCCTTATACTCTATTCGTAGAATTATACTCAACATATTTTTGTTTTTCTCCACATCTCCTCTCTCGTATTAATTTATTTATCAAGATGTAAGATAGGATTGAAGCTTCATGGAAAATGGCTTTCAATTTTCTCATCTTCGGATGATTATATGTTTTGTATATGTTTTTCAAATCAACTTATTTTTCTCGAATTTAAGGTATATGACATCCTTTGAAAAAGTAGAAAAACATTTTCCAAGATCATTTTGAACATCACACCTCAACTTTTCATCCTAACTTTAGTCTCGAGTTGGCTGTTAGATGTTGACACCCAATTTTGACCCTTCACAATATAAATTAATCATTGAACTTCTTTAATTGTAAACAACTTGAAATAATTGATTTTATAAAATTTACAATGTTTTTCAAGTTATTTTTAAAACAATTTTGTCACTTTTTATGATTTTTAAATAATATCTATGTTTTATATAATTAGTACATTTTATGAATATCAAGAGTCGCTTAAAAATATTTTATTTTTATTTAAATATTTTGTTAATAAGCTCAATTGATCAATAGTTTATATTTTCGAAATAATTAGCTCATAATAAAGTTAATTATTTTATTTCATTAAAGTTAAGAAGCTCGTTAGTTAATTGTATTAATTTGTCTTATTTAAGTTTTAACCGCATTGGATAGTTAAATTCAACTTGGCTAACTTCTTTAACTTAGATTGGCTACAATTGCAATCCATATGACTGTTTCTTAATTACAAATCTAACCAATTTAAACCCTCTTTCGGCCAAGTTTAACTAAAACCCAAATATGAGCCCAATTTTCTCTCAATTCCTGCCTAACATTAACTCATCACACCAACCTAATTCTAAATGAGCAACCTTCACATAGCAAACATAACAATCATATTTGTATGTTATAACTATAGTTTGCATAATTGCGCTCCATAGTAAATTTTATGTTTGCCATGGAGCTTTTGATTTGTATAATTTGCTACAAACATCAATTTTATACAAATTGTTCAGTTTTGTATAAATTCATTTATACATTGTAATTTGTATAATAAGATCTGTATTTGGTATAATTATAAGTGTATAAGACGTAAATATATGTATTCGTATTTGTATATACACTTTTCTCTCGCGTTATACAAACACAAACACATTTTATACCGAAATGTATAAAATGGCTAATTGTATACCGAAAATGGCTAATTGTATATCGAATCATATGGCAAAAAAAAGGAGATGTTTGCTGCGAATTACAATTAAAATAAACTATGGCTATAGCATTTACTTTGAATTAATAGTTTGCTATTTCATACAACTTTCTCATTCTAAATTCATCATAGACCCAACAACAATATTCCAACGTTCATCAGCATACGACGTCAATACATATACGTGTATAACCTAGACCGACCCTCTTTGATTCCGTTGGAGATTTGTACAATTGAAAGACAAATTTGTTTTGAATTTTGAATTCAAATTCTCTCCAATTTTTACCTGTTTCCCCCTCCATTTGGGATTTTGACCTAGAAATATAGAGAATTCAAATTCTCCTTGTAGAAATATGTACAGTGTTGCCATCTAAACGAGAGAAATCAAAGGCTTGAACTATCAGGAGTTCTATTTAAAGTTTAGTGCCAATCTTCTGCTTCTGGAATCAAATAGGTGAAGCAAGTCACTGTTTTGGTGCTTGAGTTCGCTACGCTACTCTGTACGTAATATTTTCTTCTTTCTTTTCAATTTTAGTATTCTTAGGTGTTAAACCTGTTAGTCGTTTTCATCATTTTCTAATTAGTTTGAGTTTCTGTTCTGACTTTTGTATCTTGTGAACAATCGACATAATAATGTACTACAATATATTAACTAAATGAAAGGTTTGTTTTGAGGAAACTTTGAAATTGAGTTTGGGAGGTGGTTTTGAATGTTGAATGGCCATAATGAAACACATAGTGATATTACAATAAAGATTCGTTTAAGAATGAAATTCATTGGTAGCAAATGAAAATGAATGAAGTCGGAAAATTAGAGTGACCAATTAAGGTTGAGATGCTTGTCAGTGTACTTCTTCAGGTTCTTTGTAGCAGGACTTTCCCCTGCAATGAGATTCTTTACCCTAAATTAGCTTATAGTACTGTACGTACACGAGGGTACATTAGTATTTTGGCAATTGACAACATTAAAAAAAGGGGGTAAGAGATAGGAATAAAGTGATCCGCCGACACTCGTAATCAAGTCTTTCTTTCTTACTCCTTATGTATCTTTTTATTTCTTTTGGTTCTTTTTACTTCATTCACTCCTTTTTACCTTTTCTGAAATGTAGGGCAAAATGAAACCCTCTACAACTTGTTCTAAGAAAAGGTGGTTCAACCGACTATCTAATCAAATAACGATGACCATTTGTCCATTATATTGAAATCGTCTCTTCAAACCTCATTTTACAAAGTTGTTTGTCAAGTTCTACTTAGTACTATCTAGGTTGTTGTCAATAACATTTGTAAGAGTTCTTATGATTGCAGTTAAGCTTTTTATGTCTGAGATTCTGTATGAGTTCTTCATTACTCATTCATCGAAGTGAGGAAAAATGTAGTGTTTCATCTCTAGAATTTTGAACACCTTGGAGTGCTAAATAATTATGTTACTATATCAAATGAAACTTGATTCTAATTAGGTGCATTAACAATACTTTTTTTTACTATGGAAGTTTAATTTTGAAAGTAGAAGTAGGGAACAAAGAAACTTGAAAGTAGTTAAAGAACCTTGTACCTTATTGTTGACACCCAAATTTTGACCCCCCACAATGTAGATTAACTATCGAGTTTCTTTAATTGCAAACAATTTGAAATAATTGGTTTTATAAAATTCATAATTTTTTCAAGTTATTTTAAAATAATTATTTTCACTTTTTATGATTTTTAAATAATGTTTATGCTTTTATATAATTATGTATATAATTAATACATTTTATGAATATAAAAAAAATTATCTCAATTTCTTTTTGTTTCATTCAAATATTTTGTTAAATTAGTATTAGTTATTAGTAGATTATATTTTCGAATTAATTAGTTTATAATTAAATCTTAAACAAATTTTCTAAATGAATTCAATTTGGTTACTTCTTAATTACAATTAGCCATAATAAAAAACTCGTACCATGTCCTGATTTGAAATCTAACCCCTTTTATTGTAAATTTAACTATTTTGTTACCTCACTTTAAACTCAACTTTCATTCCAAATTTGGGTCAAACCCTACCGACCCAATTCATTTTCACCAGCCCAGCCCACCAATATTTCAAAGTTCACAATATTAGTTTTAACATTCAAACATACCTTCGTCCAGAAGCGAGTCTTCATCCTGATTTGGAGAGACATCTTGTATTAGAGATAGAATCTTGATCAATTGTTGCCACATCTTCACTTTGGATGGGCAGTGGATCAAGCTATCCTTGCTGAAGAAGAACACCCTGTAATCATTCAATTTGGCCATGATTGGGATGATACTTGCATGCAGGTAACCTACTATGAACATTTTTAGACATATAATTGTGAATTTCTTGAAATGTTTATATGAAATTTATTGGGTTTTTAGTAAAAGAAGAATCTTGGAATATATATAGAGGCGTCCGGGGGGTCTAAGGGAGCGGCGCCTCAAGGTCCGGAGGGCACGGTAGGGGGCCTCGGAACGCGGTGCCTTGAGATTCGGGGGCAGAGTGATGGGGCCTAGGGGTGCGGCGACTTGAGGTCTGGGGGCCTGGGCGGGCGGGCCTCAGGGCGCGACGCCTCGAGATCCAGGGGCCTCGGGGTGCGACACCTCAAAATTCGAGGGGCGAGGCTGCGGGGCCTTGAGGCATGGCTCCTTGAGGTCCGGAGGCGTTGGGGGCCTCGGGGCACGGCGCCTCGAGGTTCGAGGGCTTTGAGACGTGGCGCCTTGAGGTCCGGGTGGCGGGACGGGGGGGCCTCTAATTACTATCCTTCAATGGAGAATTTGGATCCTTAGCTTCTAACCCTTGCTTAATCTTCTTCTTCTTCTTCAAGTTCTAAAGAGAGAATATTTGAGAAGAGTTGGTTTTCTTTTGGCATTTAGGAAGAGTGAATTGAATTGGGTGAATTTGGGGTTAAAAAGCCTTTTATAAGTGTTCTAAATATAGGCAAAATGACATAGTATATGAATTAATTAATTAGGAAAAGACCCAACTAACCTGAAATTAACTATCAGGTGACCATCCACGGACCCCAGTTGACGGACCATGGTCTGACCCACAGCCCATTCTGATGGACCGTCGTTTGGGATCAGAGACTTGATCTTTGGGGTCTCAAACCAACGACCTCCAACCACGAGCCATAGTCTGACCAACGGTTTGTTGGTCAGGTCGTGGTCCTGGACCCTCAGAACCCACTTAGGTAGGCCAACCACAGACCACACCTACGGTCCGTGGTCCACTCCACCGGCCATGGGTGGCCGGTGTGGTCTGGCACCTGCAACTTTCTGGAAATTTGTTAATTTGGTCTTTCTGAATACGGGGTGTTACAATATCTCCCTCTTGGGACCATCGTCCTTGAATGAGAATTAAACTGGTTCTAAAAGAGTAGGAGAGGAACTAACAGCCCAACCTACAATGCAATGTATACAACCAAAGAGGAACTATCGACTCCAAGTTAGGACGTTCTCAAAACATCACAAAAAAGGGGTGAACTAACTCTATTAGCCCATTATGCATGCAAAGCACATAAATAAGGAGGAAAAAACAACTCCCAACTCATCATACTCAAATTGCATCACAAGGAAGTAGGAACTACATCTAGCAACCCAATATGCATGAAATTCAAAATTTCTCATATCTAAGGAGGAACTTCCTTCTCCAAACTAAAACCATGTTCAACACAATCTCATGAATCCTTTATGCAACTCATTCTCAACGAGCATAACAAATGTATGTTCAACAATCATCTCATGAAGTTTATAGGCAACTCTTACTCATGCATAACAATCATGAGGAAAATAAATCATACAAGCCATTTTGTTTCAAACTTAAGCTTTTACAAGAACATGCATAATCATAAGGAAATCATAGAAACACATAATCACACATGACTCCCAACACGTAAAATAACCCAAGAGGAACTCATTACCTCAACCTAGAGTATGTGTAGAAGGAAATAAATGAGGATATCGGGACTACATATCGGCCTCGACTTCCCAAGTAGCTCCCTCAACTAAGTGATTCCTCCATAACACCTTCACGGAGGCAACTTCCTTGTTTCTCAATTTTTTGACTTGCCGGTCTAAAATATCAACCGGTACCTCCTCATAAGCAAGATTTTCTTTAACCTCCAAACCCTCTAAGGAAACTATGGATGTTGGATTCCCAACACATTTCTTAAACATAGAGACATGGAAAACCGGATGCACCGATGCCAACTCATTTGGCAAATATAGCTCATATGCAACCTTTCCAACACACCTTAAAATCTCATATGGGCCTACAAAACGAGGACTAAGCTTTCTTTTTTTCCCAAACCTCATAACACCCTTCATGGATAAGATTTTCAAATAAACCCAATCATGAATCTCAAATTCAAGATCCCTCTTCCTAACATCGGCATAAGACTTTTGCCGACTTTGGGCCATTTTCAACTTTCTCTAATAAGCTGAAATTTCTCAATAGCTTCATAAACTAGCTCGGGGCCGATCAAAGAAACTTCACCCACCTCAAACCAACCTATAGGAGATCTACACCTCCTACCATAAAGAGCCTCAAAGGGAGCCATACCAATACTTAAGTGGTAGCTATTATTATAGGCAAATTGCATCAATGGCAAATGGCCATCCCAATTACCCTTAAAATCAATTACACAAGCCTTTAGCATGTCTTCCAAAGTTTGGATAGTACGTTACGATTTCCCATCGATTTGGGGATGAAAATATGTGCTAAGCTTAACCTTGGTACCAAGACCCTTTTGGAATGACTTCCAAAATTGAGAAGTGAATTGGGTACCTCGATCGGAAATGATAGACAAAGGCACACCATGCAATTTTACCATCTCTCTCAAATACATCTTAGCATAGTCTTCCACCAAATAAGAAACCTTGACGGGAAGGAAATGATCCGATTTCGTCATGCGATCTACTATTACCCATATAGAGTCATGTTGTCACCGGGTGCAAGGCAAACCAACTATAAAGTCCATATTCAAGTCTTCCCACTTCCAAGTAGGAATAGAAATATCTTGGGACAACCCTCCCAGCCTTTGGTGCTCAACCTTCACTTGTTGACAATCGGGACACTTGGCCACAAATCCCGCAATATCTTTCTTCATCCCGTTCCACCAATAGACTTCCCGTAGATCACGCTACATCTTGGTGGCTCTCGGGTGAATAGAATACCGAGAACTATGAGCTTCTGCCAAGATTTGTTCTCTCAAGTCATCAACATTCGAAACACATAACCGACCTTGATACCTAAGTACCCCATCTCCCCCTTGGGAGAAAGCCTCAACAGACTTTTTGAGTACTGCCTTTTTCAATTAAACCAAAATGGGATCAAGACCTTGCTTAGCCTTCACATCCATCACAAAATACGATTCAAACCCATTATGAACCATAACACCACCCTTGGTGGAATCCACTAGTTGAACGCCTAATCAAGCAAACCTATGGACATTACGAACCAACTCTTTCTTTTCTTCATCTATATGAGCCACACTACCCATTGACAATCTACTAAAAACATCCGCCACCACATTAGCTCTATCGGGGTGATAAAGGACATTCATGTCATAATCCTTCAAGAGTTCTAGCCACCTTCTTTGGCGAAGATTCAAGTCCTTTTGACTAAACGCATATTGTAGACTCTTATGATTGGTGAAAACATCTACATGGACCCCATACAAATAATGCCTCTATATTTTTAAGGAAAACACAACCACTGCTAAGTCAAGGTCATGGGTAGGGTAATTCTTCTCATGGATTTTAAGTTGCCTTGAAGCATACGCTATCACCTTACCATTTTGCATAAGCACACATCCCAACCCAACTCTAAAGGCATCACAATACAGTACAAAACCATCTGTACCTTTCGGTAATGTCAACACCGGAGCAGAAGTAAGTCTATCTTTCAACTCTTGAAAACTTTTCTCACAAGCTTCCGACCATACAAACTTAGCCTTTTTTTGAGTCCAAGCCGTCAAAGGAGAAGCAATGGAAAAAAATCCCTCAATAAACCAAGTTTAGAAGGTTGTGATTGGTCCAAAGGGTGGGTCACAGATGGATTTCTCGGTTATCAAAAAAAAATCCCTCAATAAACTTCCTATGGTAACCGACCAAACCCAAAAAACTTCTAATGTCCAAAGGGGTTAGAGCTCTAGGCCAACTCTTGACCGCATCCGTCTTATTAAGATCTACCTCAATTCCCTTACTTGAAACAATATGCCCAAGAAAAGCTATGGACCTTAACCAAAATTCGCACTTGTTAAACTTTGCAAAACGTTGTTGGTCTTTATGAACTGTAACACAATTCTCAAATGGTCCATATGTTTATTCTCACTCCTTGAATAGATCAAAATATCTGCGATAAATACAATCACGAACATGTCTAGGTATGCCTTAACACTTTATTCATCAAGTTCATAAATACCGCTGGAGCATTAGTTAAACCAAACGACATCACTAGGAATTCATAATGGCTATACCAAGTTCGGAAAGCCGTCTTTAGAATATCATCCCTTCTCACCCTTAATTGGTAATAACTTGAACGAAGATTAATCTTATAGAAATAACAAGCCCCTTGAAGTTGGTAAAACAAGTCATCAATTCTTGGAAGAGGATACTTGTTCTTGATGGTTACTTTATTCAATTGACGATAATGAATGAACATTCGAAGAGACCCATCTTTCATTCTAACAAACAACACGGGAGCACCCTATAGAGAGATACTCAGTCAGATGAAACCCTTATCCAATAAATCCTTTAGCTGCTTCTTCAACTCTTTTAACTCCATCAGAGCCATTCTATAAGGAGGAATAGAAATAGGTTGCGTATCCGAGAGAAGGTCAATACCAAAATCTATTTCCCGCTCGGGAGGAATACCGAGTAAATCATCGAGGAAAACTTTTGGGAATTCATTAACCACGGGAACCGACTCAAGAAAAGGGGTTTCAGAATCTACATCTCTCACCCTAGCAACATGGTAAAAGCAACCTTTTGAGATCATCTTTCTAGCTTTTAGAAAAGACACAAATTGACCTCTAGTCATGGAATCCACCCCCCCCCACCCTTCCACTCTAGGAGAGGCTCATTTGGAAACTGAAATCTGACCACTCAAGTCCTACAATCTATGGAAGCATAGCAAGAATGCAACCAATACAACCCAAGAATGACATCAAAGTCCAACATGTCAAGTTATGCCAAGTCTATAAGGGTAGCTCTATGGGATAAGGAAACATGTCACTTTCTATAAACCCTTTTAGCCACCATAGAATCACCAGCAAGACATATACATCATATTAAAAAACTTTTAACATACCGATCACTACATTCGGAGAGATCTCTTGGTCACCTCGGGCTTGAAGAGCATATAAGTGGTTTTGCTTTGGACCATTGGAATTGGAGCCTCAAGGAGGAGCTTGCTTTCCTTCCCTTCATTTTGCCGCAATCATGGGGCAATTCCTCATTTTTTGTCCACTCTTCCTGCAACTAAAGCATCCATCGGTGCTATCTAGGCACTTACCATCATGTTTCTTCTCACATTTAGCATACGTAGACCTAGCCAAAGAAGAGCCACCTCCATTACCTCCTTGAGGTTTAGGGTTAGACACCCCATCCTTGTTAAACTTAGGTGGAACATTAGAGGAACCTTGACCAGAGAAATTTTGTCTAAACCTAGGTTGACCTTGTCTATCGGACCTTGCATGTGAGAAATTACCATCACCAGTCTTAGCCCTCTTTACCTCCCTATTATTTTCCTTGAGTTTTGATTACTCAATTTGTTGGGCGCACACCATAAGACGTGAGATATCCATATCATGGATGAGCATTGTCGTACGACATATTTTTCTACCATGTCGGACACCCCCGTCACAAACTTACTCATTTTAGCCCTTGAATCCGCCACCATAGTTGGAACGTACTTGGATAGTTGAGTGAACTTTGAGCATACTCCCTCACACTCATACTTCCTTGACGAAGGTTAATGAACTATTGCACCTTTGCTTCCCTCAACTCGAGGGGAAAGAACCTATGAAGAAATGCTAATTTAAACACTTCCCACTCTACGGGACCCGCTCCTACCGGTCTCTTTCCCTTCCATTGATCATACCACACTTGAGCAACATCTTTCAATTATTAAGCGACTAACTCCACCTTCTCCACTGGAGTGACCCCCATAATAGCAAGTACCTTATAGTCCTCGTCGATAAACCTTTGAGGATCCTCCTCCACTTTGGAGCCAAAACATTCTGGAGGGTTCATCCTTGCAAAATTCTTCACTTGTGAAGCCGTCAAATTCACATTAGGATTCACCGGAGCTACAACTTCTATATTAGCTTGAGTCGCCAAAGCTTGAGCCAACATTTGAAAAGCCAACCTAACCTCTGCATTTGTCATATCCCCAACCAAAGGATCAATCAGAGCTTGAGGAGCTTGAGGAAAAGCTCCTTGTTCCACATTCTCCCTCACATTCCTTCTAGTATAAGCCCTTCGAGAAGACATATCTTGAAGAGCATAAGGTAAGGATTAGAAGACAGACTTTATAGAGTTAAACTCTATGAAACGACTTAAGAGTAATGAAAGAAGTGGAGTTTCCTAATCATTTTGCAGACTCTTATTCATAAATATGGCGCGCTTCACACTCATGAACAAGGCTCTACTGGACGTGGCTTATGAGACATCCTAGGACCATTCTAAACCTTGTGTTCTGATACTAAGTTCTTCACAACCTAGGGGTACCCCGTAGATGTAACATGGCGTATTGAACCCTGAAGGACTCCATACAAGCCACTTAGTCCTCATAACATAAAGTAGTAGAACAATAAAAAGTAAAACAACATTTNAGACATCCTAGGACCATTCTAAACCTTGTGCTCTGATACCAAGTTCTTCACGACCTAGGGGTACCCCCTAGAAGTAACATGGCGTATTGAACCCCGAAGGACTCCATACAAGCCACTTAGTCCTCATAACATAAAGTAGTAGAACAATAAAGAGTAAAACAATATTTAAGTCCAAAACATCTTCATAGAAAAGCGGAAGTCTAACTCATGTCTCAATATAGCTATCTATTACAATCGAATGAAAGTGGTCCTAGCCCATACATCATGTTCAAAAAAGAAATACAAAAGTGAAACTACAATAGGAAAAAATCCATCCTCGAGCCATGAGGACTCACCAAGCTCGGAAAGAGATCAAAGTCCAAGCTCTAGCCACTAGAATGGAAACCCTGCTTGTCGGATCCTACATTTGGGAAAGATGTAGGCAAGAGTATGCGTTAGTACAAAAATGTACTAAGTATGATAACTATGCACAAAACATTTAAAACATGCTAACAAGGACATTTCATTTCATGATAGGCAATTTACCAAGTTTAAACATCATAATCGAAGTAGTTTAAAAACATAGGTCATAACATCATGGTCAATGCAACGTAAATCATCTTTAAGCCTTTGAACACATATGAGATAC
>NW_026031282.1:0-730 GCF_019186545.1 Solanum stenotomum
GTTTTACTAATTTTGAGGAAGAATTAGATAAGGAAGTAGAAATAAATGAGGAAGATGATGAGACCCCTACCCCTACTAGTTCGGCTATCGAATTACCGGAACAAGATGAAGTCCCCTCTTTACCTACTTTTTCAAAGACCGCTATACGTGTTAAAAGATCATTAGTATGGAAATTTTTGGTACAAAATGAGGAAAAAACTACTGTTACTTGCACGAAATGTAATTGATCATGAAACATGTAACTACGGGTACTGTAACATCCGACAATTTAAAATGAATATGAAGAAGCTTGAAATTGGAAGTAGTCATTTTTGGAAAAAAATTCAGAATCTGGAAATTCGGCCAAGTGTGGAAATCAGTGAGTTTTTAGCCAACTTTGAGCAGTCATAACTCCTAGCTTAAGATGATTCAGGAGTAGTTCCAGTTATGTTTGGAAAGCCCTTGGAACGATCTTTCCAACGCCACCGAGTTTGCTCGATTCCGAGTTCGTATGAGCGAGTTATGCCCTTTGAAAGTTGGGCAGTTGGCAGGGAGTCCGTCCAGAAATTTAAGGGCATTTTGGTCTTTTCACAAATCATTTCTTTTGATGTTATATTGTTGTGTTAGGCTGATTGTGGATCATTTTTGTTCCATTTTAAAAGAATAAGAGTTAGGGTTCTTGAGTGAAGTATTGGTGATTGCTTGGATTTTTGGTGATTTTGACTATGACTTTGAATTATGGTAAGAAAGC
>NW_026031283.1:0-659 GCF_019186545.1 Solanum stenotomum
CAAAAAACCACATGTTCCCACTTGATCTATCACATGACAATCAAAGTGGTAAGTATTTTGTTTTATCTTTTGTCCCATCAAACCTTAGACTTGTACGAAGTATTCATTGGTCAATAGATGGGGGCAAACCTTTAAAAAAAAATGAGTTCGGTTAACAACATGCTTGAAGTTTCTTTAAAATTGAAGTCTTTAAGTCTTCTAAGTATGCAAGTTGAAGTCTTCAAATCCTCCAAGTATACAGGCTGAAGGCCTTCAAGTCTTCCAAGTATGCAAGTTGAAGTCTTCAAATCCTCCAAGTATACAGGCTGAAGGTCTTCAAGTCTTCTAAGTATGCAAGTTGAAATCTTTAAATCCTCCAAGTATACAGGCTGAAGGTCTTCAAGTCTTCCAAGTATGCAAGTTGAAGTCTTCAAATCCTCCAAGTATACAGGCTGAAGGTCTTCAAGTCTTCCAAGTATGCAAGTAGAAGTCTTCAAATCCTCTAAGTATACAGGCTGAAGGTCTTCAAGTCTTACAAGTATGCAAGTTGATGTCTTCAAATTCTTTAAAGTCTGCAAGTTGATGTCTTCAAATTCTTCAAGTCTGCAAGTTGATGTCTTCAAATTCTTCAAGTCTGCAAGTTGAGGTCTTCAAATTTTTTAAGTCTGCAAGTTGAGGTC
>NW_026031284.1:0-1384 GCF_019186545.1 Solanum stenotomum
GAAGAACCCATCGCCTTTGTCTGAATTTGGTTTTATTTTTTTCATCATATTTCGACAAGTATAAGAATCAGTAAAAGGCATTTTTGGGAAAAAATTGGCACGCGCAAACCGCCTTTAGGAAATTTGGTTAGGTAGATCTCGAAAATATACGCAGATTCAAAAAAAAAATCGCCTGAAAAGGACACCCGAGGCCCGAGTTATGGCCGTTTGAAGTTTCATAATTTCAAAGCCACCTTCGACCTTTAAGGTGCTGAATTTCAAATGGCCGTAACTTTCGGCTCGAACGTCCGTTTAACGCAATCTTTTTTTTGAAACCTCGTATTTTTTCGAGATCTATATGAAGAACCCATCGCCTTTGTCTGAATTTCCTTTTATTTTTTTCCTCTATATTTCGACGCGTATAAGAATCAGTAAAAGGCGTTTTTGGGAAAATCGGCAGCCGCAAACTGCCTTTATGCAGTTTGGTTACGTAGATCTCGAAATAATACAGGGATTCAAAGAAAAAATCGCCTGAAACGGACACCCGAGGCTCGAGTTATGGCCGTTTGAAGTTTCCTAAATTCAAAGTCACCTTCCACCTTTAAGATGCTGAATTTCAAATGGCCGTAACTTTCGGCGCGAACGTCCGTTTGACGCAATCTTTTTTTTTGAAACCCCGTGTTTTTTCGAGATCTATATGTAGAACTCATCGCCCTTGTCTGAATTTCCTTTTATTGTTTTCATCATATTTCGACGCGTATAAGAATCAGTAAAAGGCGTTTTTGGGAAAATCGGCACTCGCAAAACACCTTTAGGCCATTTGGTTGCGTAGATCTCAAAAAATACACGGATTCAAAAAAAATCGCCTGAAACGGACACCCGAGGCCAGAGTTATGGCCGTTTGAAGTTTCCTAAATTCAAAGCCACCTTCCACCTTTAAGATGCTGAATTTCAAATGGCCGTAACTTTCGGCGCGAACGTCCGTTTGACGCAATCTTTTTTTTGAAACCTCGTAATTTTTCGAGATCAATATCAAGAAACCATCGCCTTTGTCTAAATTTCCTTTTATTTTTTTCATCATATTTTGACGCGTATAAGAATCAGTAAAAGGGATTTTTGGGAAAATAGGTACGCGCAAACCGCCATTAGGCGGTTTAGTTGAGTAGATCTCGAAAAAATACGTAGATTAAAAAAAAATCGCCTGAAACGGACACCCGAGGCCCGAGTTATGGCCGTTTGAAGTTTCCTAAATTCAAAGCCACCTTCCACCTTTAAGATGCTGAATTTCAAACGGCCGTAACTTTCGGCTCGAACGTCCGTTTGACGCAATCTTTTTTTTGAAACCTCGTATTTATTCGAGATCTATATGAAGAACCAATCTCCTTTGTCTGAATTTCCTTTTATT
>NW_026031285.1:0-330 GCF_019186545.1 Solanum stenotomum
GACGTCGTTCCTGCAAAAAATAAATAAGTATATTTTTTCAATTACACGACCGAATTTCGACAAAAAGGAGGGATGCAACACGAGGACTTCCCAGGGGGTCACCCATCCTAGTACTACTCTCGCCCAAGCACGCTTAACTTCGGAGTTCTGATGGGATCCGGTGCGTTAGTGCTGGTATGATCGCATCCATCATTCATAGCACTCTAAATTCTATTAAACACCTCCTTCCTCCCAACGCCCTAGCCTGCCCCCCGCCGACCTAGCCTCCACGCGCACCGACGCATGACGCCCCCGTCACGCCAACCCTCAACGCCCCCATCACCTGTCCTA
>NW_026031286.1:0-249 GCF_019186545.1 Solanum stenotomum
TTAAATAGGAGTAATATTACATCAATAGAAAGTATAATACTTATGGAAGTAGGAAACGTCAATCCTATTCCAAACTAATAACTATGATTTAACCTAATCCTTATGAAACGCTGAAACATAAAACCTATTCTAGAATAAAAAATAAAGCAACTAAAAATATAATTAAATACTTAAATTAATGACTTCCAACACATCCCTAACATTACTCCCCTAATGTTGATAGAGCTTGTCCTCATGCTCAACTTTCGG
>NW_026031287.1:0-840 GCF_019186545.1 Solanum stenotomum
CGGACTGATTACCGGTCTTAGTTTTTTTTATTTCTGAACTCTTCTCTGTCCCTCAGCTTTTCTTCCTCAACTTGCTGCACATAGACTATCAACCTTGATATGTCCATGTCTCCGATAAGCATTGCAGCCCTACCTTCCTTACTCGACAACCGAGACAGCCCAGCAACAAACAGACTCATTCTACTTCTCATGTCCGTAACCATTTTCGGAGCATAACGGGATAGTTGTGTGAACTTCAGACTGTACTCATGAATACTCAAAGACTCCTGCTTAAGTGTGAGGAACTCACATACCTTGGCCTCTTTCAATTATCGGGGAAAGAAACGCCCCAAGAAAGCTTCCTCAAAACCGGCCCAACTCGCAAGTAGTGCATTCTCAGCTCTGCCCTATTTTCACTGGTCGAACCACGTTCTAGCAACATCCTTCAATTGATACGCAGCTAGTTCAACCCGCTCAATATCTACCACATGCATCACATCAAAAATCTTTTTCAACTCCTCAATGAAGTTTTCTGGATCATCAGTAGTACTCGAACCCATGAAACTCGGAGGATTCATCCCCAAGAACTCACGAATCCTTGACGTGTCAGCTCCTTCATGTCCCTTTGCTGACCAATCTGATTAGTTACAGCTTGACTCAGAATTCTGATTGCCTCTCTAAACTCGGTATTAGAAACTTCCCTTTGATATTGCACTCCCGGTGCATAAGGCAACTCTTGCTCATCAACATAACATCTAGGAAAATGTCCTCTGCCAACTCTTTGTGGAGGCATAACTATCTAAAACACGCGCAAGCATGAATTAGAAAGAAATTTTTTAGAGATAAACTCTAACGCACGAG
>NW_026031288.1:0-424 GCF_019186545.1 Solanum stenotomum
CAAGTTTTAATTTCAAGTTCAAGTTCAAATTCAAGTTTTAATTTCAAGTTCAAGTTCAAGTTCCAAGTTAAAGTTCAAGTTTTAAGTTCAAGTTCAAGTTCTAAATTCATGTTCAAGTTCTAATTTCAAGTTCAAGTTCTAAGTTCAAGTTCAAGTTCTAATTTCAAGTTCAAGTTCTAAGTTCAAGTTCAAATTCTAAGTTCAAGTTCAACTTCTAAGTTCAAATTCTAATTTCAAGTTCAAATTCTAAGTGTAACTTCAAATTCTAAGTTCAAGTTCAAGTTCAAGTTTAAGTTCTAAGTTCAAGTTCAAGTTCAAGTTCTAAGTTCAAGTTCAAGTTTTTATTTCAAGTTCAAGTTCCAAGTTCAAGTTTTAAGTTCAAGTTCAAGTTCAAGCTCTAAATTCATGTTCAAGTTCTAAACTT
>NW_026031289.1:0-511 GCF_019186545.1 Solanum stenotomum
GGGCATCCTCCCACACTGCCCCAGAAAATCTCGGCGGTGATAGTCTAAGGAATACCCCGAGCATCTTCTGCTCCCGTAGTGGCATGACGCCCTCCAAATCGTCAGGCTGAACAACCGGTGCCGCTAGCTGCTGAACAACTGGTACCGCTGGTGTAGGCTGGCCCTGCGGTACTGGAACGACTGGAGCTGGGGCCTGCTGCATACCCCCAATGGCAGCTAGTATCTGTACGAGCATCGCCTGTATATCTGGAGCTGCCACAGGCTCGGGCGGTGGCTGGGCTGATCCCGGGCCCATCGGTTGCTGCTGTGCTGGAGCTGCTGGAGGCTCTATCACCGGCTCCGGAGTTTGCCCTCGGTCCTGGGCTGGTGCTGTAGCTCTGGCACGACCTCGAGGTCGGCCTCTACCCCTAGCTGGGGCCCTACCACGCGTGCGAGCCATCCCTATAACAGAGTGGTACAAGTAAGATTTTCAGAAACCTATAGGACACACAATGCACGACAGTGATACAAA
>NW_026031290.1:0-1047 GCF_019186545.1 Solanum stenotomum
ATGAACCTTTGAAGGTTGTTGCATGAACCTGGAAACGACACCAACAGAGAATGCAATATCGGGACGAGAGTGAGTTAGGTAAATCAAACCTCCAACCAGGCTTCTGAAACTTCTAGCATCATCTATCTCTGCTCTATCATTAAGCTGCAATTTTTCACCAACATTCATAGGTGTAGTTGCAGGCTTGCAATTAAGTAGACCAAATTTAATGAGCAGGTCCCTAGCATATTTCCTTTGTGACAGAAATATTCCATCTTCAGCTTGATGGACTTCAAGGCCAAGAAAATAATGTAATAAACCTATATCCGACATCTCAAACTCATTCTTCATTTGAGACTTGAATTCATCCACAAGAGAAATAGAAGAGCTAGTATAAATGATATCATCAACGTAAAGGCAAACAATGATGAAATCATTACCTTTACTCTTTACATACAACGTGGGTTCATTCTCACTTCTCATATATCCCTTTTTCTGAAAGTACCCATCGATCTTGCTATACCACGCTCGAGGGGCTTAGTTCAAATCATATAATGCCTTTTTTAGCTTGTAGACCTTTGTTTCACTGCCCTTCTTTATGAAACCTTCTGGTTGTGCTACATAGACCTCTTCTTGCAATTCTCCATTGAGAAATGCTGACTTGACATCAAATTGATAAACTAGCCATTGTGACTGTGCTGCCAATGCTAGAATAAGTCTCACAGTTTCAAACCGAGCAACTGGAGAAAATGTTTCTTCAAAATCAATACCATATTGCTGTGCATATCCTTTTGCCACGAGACGAGCTTTATGCTTCTGTAGGCTGCCATCTGCCGCAAACTTTGTCTTGAAGATCCACTTCAAGTCAATTACATTTTTGTTTTCCGGTAATTCCACCATCTCCTATGTGCCATTCTTTTCGATAGAAATCATCTCTTCTAGCATCGCATTCCTCCACTCTTCCTTTTCAGCTGCTTCTTCATAATGTATTGGATCTGAAACAGTAAAAGAAAACTGACAAGACGTAAACATGTCACTAACATACTTGGAATTCGGCTTTGTAATCCT
>NW_026031291.1:0-219 GCF_019186545.1 Solanum stenotomum
CAACATAAAGGCAAACAGCCTATGAAGGGCAATAGAGGGATGGAAGGAGATAAATTAAAAAAGGGAAAACCAAGGAAGGAATCTTCAAAGAGAGGGAAGTTTCCACCTTGCAGCCACTATAAAAGAACCAATCATCAAGAAAAAGACTGTTGGTTCAAAGGAAAGCCACCGATTCAGTGTATATTCTGTATAAAGATGGGTCATATTGAGAAAAATTGC
>NW_026031292.1:0-261 GCF_019186545.1 Solanum stenotomum
CTGAGACTAGATCAGATCAATGAGATGGATGAGTTCCATTTAAGAGCATATGAAAGGTCTGCACTGTACAAGGAGAGGATGAAGTTGTACCACGATAAGCATATTGAGAAAAGAACCTTCAAGCCTGGTGACTTGGTGTTACTTTTCAACTCTAGACGTCGTCTGTTTCTGGGAAAGTTGAGATCCAAATGGTCTGGACCTTTTAAGGTAACTCAAGTGTTCTAGTCAGGTGCTTGAGCTTGAGAATGAAAAGGGTGAGAG
>NW_026031293.1:0-261 GCF_019186545.1 Solanum stenotomum
ACTCTATTTGCTAGTTACTTATTCGGTTCAAGAATATGTTCTCTCACTCCTTTCTTTATGAGGTAATATAGTTTCGAGTAATTACCTCAACTAAAGCAAGATGTGTTTAAAGACACTTATGAGCCAAAGTATTTTTGAGAGTAGTATTGAGCACCGAATTGGGGACACGAGTTCATATTAACTCAACTCTCCATAAGAACCATGCACCAACATGGGACTTGACTAGTCATTCCTTTTAGATGATCACGTAAGATTAAGCTA
>NW_026031294.1:0-270 GCF_019186545.1 Solanum stenotomum
GAAACAGCTATTGGTGCTCCATTAAAACCAAGACTTGTCCAATGAACCAAACCATAAGCAATACCAATATGTATAACTAAACATCCCACTGAACACACAACAAGAGGCAACACAATTGATTGTGCTTGAAGAAATCTCAATATATTTTGTAAAAAACCATATGCTAACAATCCAGGAATTAATAACTTCAAGAACTCCCCTGCCTTTTTTGCTATGTCAGGATCTTGATGAAGTAAAATCAGAATTGTATCTGAATTCCACCATATGATA
>NW_026031295.1:0-600 GCF_019186545.1 Solanum stenotomum
ATGAGTACCTGTCTAAAGATCAGATTTTTATAGCTTAAGTTTGTGGGAAGATTTGGTTGTGAGAACGGAATCTTGACAAGACATGTGATGGGTCGTGTATTATGAGTATGTGGTGGTTAGTTCAGGTTCCCTTTTGGTTGTAGCCGATATTGATTCAAAATGTTATTGTAATGACTTGGAGAAAAATGATAGGTTAAGCAAGAGCCTATGACTTTGTGTTGACTTTATAATGAGGTTCTATGAGGGGTTTATATGTAATTTCGTTTTAATTATGTAACTCCGACAATTTAAAATGAATAAGAAGAAGCTTGAAATTGGAAGTAGTCATTTTTGGAAAAAAATTCAGAATCTGGAAATTCGGCCAAGTGTGGAAATCAGTGAGTTTTTGGCCAACTTTGAGCAGTCATAACTCCTAGCTCAGGATGATCCAGGAGTAGTTCCAGTTATGTTTGGAAAGCCCTTGGAACGATCTTTCCAACGCCACCAAGTTTGCCCAATTCCGACCTTGGAGTAAAAAGTTATGCCCGAAATATGAAGCCCTGTCAGGATGCAAAGGGCGAACTATGACAGCAAAGGGCACAATTTTTAAGTCAAGAATTT
>NW_026031296.1:0-718 GCF_019186545.1 Solanum stenotomum
TACTAATAAAGAAGTTAACAAGCATATATTACATAACGAGAATCAAACAATGATCACCCACCCGGAAATATTCTCTCCCGAACGTTCCCGGCTCATAATTCGATTAACCACAATCACCTTTCCCAGGATAATGCCCAACAATCATCACAAAATCAACATTCACTAATCATGTCCATCGTCAGCCTAAACCACAAGTTAATCCCATATTTAATCATTGAGACTCCGTGTGCGAAGGCCAATGCATACAATCTCCTGATAATCCACAAGATATGATTTAAATTAAGACAAAATACATGTAAAACCCTTAAACAGAGAGAGGTAATAGTAATCTCTTATGGTCCTTAGTAAGGTCTAGTAAGTGAGAATTTTAGTTAGGTCTAGTAAGTAAGAATTTGTAGAAGTAATATATTTATATTAATTAAAACTAATTTTAAGGTGTTAGTATCTCTTTTAATTCAATCAATGAGTCATTAAATAAGATAAATTACTCTTTTTAAAAACATAACTATTATAAAGAATGGCGAGAATTTCGTAAAATTAATTCGGGGTTGGGTCTCAGATCGAGGTCAGGTCGTGGGTCGAGGTTAGATCTCAGGTTTCTCAAGCATGCTTTACATATTGTATATGCATAATGTATAACTTTAAAAACAAGGACTTACGTAATGTGAGAATGACTATTTTATTTTTTGATTTTCTCAAAAGAGAAAAACACATTATA
>NW_026031297.1:0-286 GCF_019186545.1 Solanum stenotomum
GCTTTGTGAACGTCAACTAAATATTTCAAGTGGTTTTCGCTCTCCCAATTGGTTTTCTCTAAATTCGTGGTAGCTCTAGCTCACATCTTACTGATACATACTCTACGCTACATCTACTCTTAATGTAGGTTCAAGTCCTCATCATTCAGATCACGCGGAGATCGGTTCCCGATCCGTATTCAGCAATATTAGTGGTGAGTCCTCGTTTTTAGAGGACAATTTACATGTTTTATATTCAGTCTTTCATTATAGTTTCAATTTTGCTAGAGTTAGCTCACGGCATGTC
>NW_026031298.1:0-208 GCF_019186545.1 Solanum stenotomum
TCAAGAGGTGGGTTTATATTAAAATAATTATATATATATATAATTTAACTACACATCAACAGAAGTTTAATTTAATAAATTTATATATATATATATATAGATAGATGTATATATATACATATTCTATATATATATATAGAGAGAGATGTATACATATACGTATATATGTGTATACATCTATATATATATATAACAATATTTTATTTTT
>NW_026031299.1:0-562 GCF_019186545.1 Solanum stenotomum
CCAACTTTTCAAGTCAAAGTTGATTAAATGTGTTGTTTTTATTTGGGTCCATTAGTGGAATTTAAATAAGAAAAAAAAAAATGAAATCTGAAAAAAAAAAATAAAAATTCCACGTGGGCCGACACATCAGCCGCCAGCGCAGCAGACAACCTGCCAGCGACGCCCAGTCGCACCTGACGCGCGTGTGCGTCAGTTTCAGAGACCAAAACCTGCAGGTTTTTTTTTAAGACCCCAAAAATATTCTAAGTATTGAAGTTTTTTGGACCTAGAAATTTTTCCAAGTGTCCAAACTTCGTGATTCTTTTTCTACCATTTTTCCCTTCAATTCCTCAACTATTTAACAATTAATTAACATCTTTAATTACTTGTTACCTAGTTTTAATCATCAAATCATTTCTTTGATCCTTCAAATTAAGTAACAACAAGTAATTCTTCTACTTTTGTTACTTGGTTTATTTTGAGTCCGAATCTTTTGGTGCTTCTTTATTCTACTTTTCTCATCTTAATTCGTTGATAACCTTCTTGATTCAAGCCCATTAGTTTTTTTTTTTGGGTCGTCCTT
>NW_026031300.1:0-274 GCF_019186545.1 Solanum stenotomum
AGTCTATCATACCATGCCCTTGGGGCTTGTTTTAACCCGTAAAGAGCCTTATCTAGCTTGTAGACATAGTCAGGACAGTCATTGTTTTCAAAGCCAGAGGGTTGTTTAATGAACACTTCTTCCTTTAGTAACCCATTAAGGAATGCACTTTTTACATCCATCTGATATAGAGTGATCTCCATATGAGCTGCAAAAGCTATGAGTAGTCTGATTGCCTCCAGCCTTGCCGCAGGTGCAAATGTCTCTTCATAGTCTATCCCTTCTTCTTGGTTGT
>NW_026031301.1:0-625 GCF_019186545.1 Solanum stenotomum
AGAATAAAAAATTTAGATAAAGAAAATGAGATTGCCCAACCTACAAGAAAATCGGTAGAATACCAAAGGATAAAAGAAATTGAACCATATCATTACTATATAACCGGAATAATAGAACAAAGAAAGCACATTATTATAATAAATATTGGACAAGAAGAAAACTATATACCAAGAGAATTAGTAACAGAAGAAGAAATAATCTCTAAAGAACAAGTATGTTCAGAATTACCAAAAGAATTACTACATATAGAAGAAACAACTCAAAAAGAAATAATCATAGGAGGAATAATGATATTAATAAATTTTAAAATATATCAAGAAGACAATATAATACTAGGAATAAAATGGCTAGAAGAAATGAAACCATATAACTTAGAAAATACCCAATTAACAATAACTTATAAAAATAAAAAGATCATAATAAAAAGAGCAATATGAAAATTTACATACTTGCAAAAATAATAGAAGAAAATTATTACAACAGATATTATACTCCAATGTTAGACACAGGAGCAGAAGCAAATATGTGCAAACATAATTGTTTACCAGATGAAAAATGGGAAAAATTAAAAACGCCTATAGTAGTAACAGGATTTAATAATGAAGGAAGTATGATAAGATATAA
>NW_026031302.1:0-779 GCF_019186545.1 Solanum stenotomum
TTTCGAGTGCTTCTTCTTCAATTTTCGTAGGTTTTCAACTTAGAGGTATGGGGATCCTTATCCTTGATTATTCTTTCTTTCAAGGAACCCAATCAAAAGGTTTTCAAGGTTTTTCAAATACACACAAAAACCTATTTCGATTCTAGCATGGGTTCTTGCATAAAAAGGTTTTAAATGATGATTTATATGGTTATTAATGATTATTAATGGTTTTTAGAAAGAAATCCCCATGAACCCATGTCTTCTCAAATTCTCTAAATTTGGCCTAAAGTGGGTGTATTGATTTTGTGTAATTGATGGACGATTATTGTGTAGATTGTTGTGGACTGTTGATATATGTATTTATCTATGTGGAATTGTTAAGAATTGTTAGTAAATTGAAGGATGTGGGATGTTAGCCTTGAATGGACAAAATTGTGAATTGGTCTTCATGTTGATTATAGGCTTATGCTTAGCTTAGCTTGTATAGTTGAATGTTATTATTATCACTGTTATTGTATTGTTAATTGTTGGAATATGAGGATGATGAAGATAGCCATGGAAAGAGGGTAAGTTGATCAAACTTGATAAATATTGTATAATTGGCATGGAATTGAGTATTGTGGCTTATGGCCTTTGAAAAAGGTGGTAAGATGGTTTGATCTCTTAGTATTAATATAATTGTTATTGGTTGGTTTGATCCACCTTTGGTGGAGGTGGTTATTTGTTGTATTATTGTGAATTGAGGCCATGAAGGGCATTATGTGAAGCTATATGTGAAGGTATGATGTGAATGAGTT
>NW_026031303.1:0-255 GCF_019186545.1 Solanum stenotomum
ACTAACAATCTAACTAATTGACTAGCTACGGTAATTAACACTAGTTACAACTAATTACAATGCATAATTAGATTGTTAATATAAACAATATACCAGTGGAATCAATTCTCCGATAGACAGAAGCTTATATACTTGTCCATAATTTTTTTTAGTTTTATTCTAAACTGAAGCTTATAAGTCGTCTGAAAAGCTGTATAATGGAGATAACAACAGAAAATTAGAGAAATTAAGCCAAAGTAATTATTGGAAACAATG
>NW_026031304.1:0-1749 GCF_019186545.1 Solanum stenotomum
GTAGTAATTATGCAGCCAAACCAATGAAAAACCTACAACAACACCCTTTTTAACACCCACAATACCATATGAAAATCTCCACATCCATTCCAAATTTAGATTCAAGTTCTAGAGTCACAACATGCTCAAAACAATCACTTTTCATGTTTAAAATTCAATGTGCAGGAAATTACTACAAAGAACAAGACTAATTTATGAATCTTAACTTAAACAATGAATTAGTGAGTAGAATAGAGTCTAGACACTTTGGGTGAAAGGACCCATGAGTTCAACACCACATACCTTGAGTTCTTATGAAGGTCTTGAGAGTGTCTTCAATGGAAGCTTGGAACTTGGAGCAAGAGTCTCTTCAATCTTGAGGAAGGTTTTGGATTAGGGTTCTTGAGGGAAAATGTGTCCAAGTATGGGAGAGATGTTTTGGGAAATGTTTTAGAGATGGGAATTGAACTAATGGTATATAGGAAATAACATATGTCCTTTGGAAAAATGGTCCAACACTTAGAAAAAAAAATGAGGCGGGTGAACAGTAATTTCGGTCACTGGAAATTTGCATTTCCTGCCGGACAGATTTTACGAAAATGGGCATAAATTCTTCGTCCGAACTCCGAATGAGGTGAAACGAAGTGCGTTAGGTAGCTAACTCAAATGGCTTTCCATGGATATTTTATGGGCCACCCAATTATTTGTGTTCTAGGAGATATGACCCTCCAAAGTAGACCCTCGAAAAAGGCTTCACTTGGAAATTTCGGATTTTGATACGGTTGCTCTAAAATTTGGGTTAGACCCATTTCCCACTCAATTTGACCCCCTAAACAAGAATATGAAGTCGGATTTTCGAAAAACGAAACGGATTTTTTTTATATAGCTAAACAAGTTTCCGGTAACTTCCGAAGCACATTTTTAAGAACTTTTTGGGTCATTTCAAAGTCGCGAGACAATGGCGGATTTCACAAGCACTCTCAATAGCGTTAAGAAGCTCAAAGCAAGCAACTACGGATCATGAAGCACGAGAATTCAATATTACTTTCTCGGACAAATATTATGGGATATTATCGGTGGACTAGACACTACACCACCAACAGATGCTGGACTAGACACTACACCACCAAGTATGGGAGAGATGTTTTGGGAAATGTTTTAGAGATGGGAATTGAACTAATGGTATATAGGAAATAACATATGTCCTTTGGAAAAATGGTCCAACACTTAGAAGAAAAAGTGAGGCGGGTGAACAGTAATTTCGGTCACTGGAAATTTGCATTTCCTGCCGAACAGATTTTACGAAAATGGGAATAACTTCTTCGTCCAAACTCNAAGGTAAAATCTTTATCTGATGAAATATCAAAATTAGATCTTGAGAATGCTATCACAGATACAAGAATGAGAAGAATCACTATTTATGGTCTAAGGCCGGAGTACAAAGGCATAATTACAGCCACACGGGGATGGGCCACAGAACCAACTTTATCTGAGTTGGAAAATCTATTGGCAAATGAAGAAGATTTGGAGACGACATTATCAAGTCTCACTATAAATGATGAAGAAAAGGCGTTCTTCAGCAAAAGGCATGACTATAAAAAAGATAAGTGAAGAGAAGCTCACGGCCAGGGGGAGACCAAAAGAATCAACATCAAAGAAGTCAATGACAAAACAAGCAGGTGAAAGGCTTTAACAACCGACAAATGAAGAAGTGCTACAATTATGGAAAGTAAGGACACTACGCCAAAGACTGCTGGTACAAGAAAGATG
>NW_026031305.1:0-592 GCF_019186545.1 Solanum stenotomum
CTCAAATAGGTAACATAATATAGATGTTGGGTTTGGGTACCTTTTAGTTAGAAACAACCTTTATTAGTCGCTTTAGCTTTTATAAACTTCATTTGGCAAATTCTTTTTAAACACTTCATTTTGCATCATTTTTAAACTCACTAATTTATACAGTTTTGTTCAAACTTGGCAATGTCTTTCAACAAAGAAAATATTTTGTACTAAATTCTTATTTTTCTAAAACTTTTTCTAAAGGGAGCACCTTGCCAGTCAATGAGCAAATGTCTATTTTTTTTTATTACCTTTTCTTTAGCCATGGATTTGTCTAAATTGATCTAAAGAAATTACTCTTTTTTAAATCTTTTTCATTCTAATAAATTACAAAAGAGCTTTTAAAATAAAAAATGTTTTCCAACTTGGTTACTCAATTATTTAATTTCTAGCATTCATATTTTCCTTGAAATATTAATTAACCTATGTTTGCCGGTCAACTGTTTTTCAACAGATCTTAAAGGATGTCTTACCCCTTTCCTTTAGGATAAATTAGAACCTTTACCTAGAATCACATAAGTTAAGTAGACCTTTATTGGAGTCACTTTTAGTATTACTTAGT
>NW_026031306.1:0-1024 GCF_019186545.1 Solanum stenotomum
TAAAAACCCCGACGGGGTACTCCGATCTGGTTCGGAACCCCGTGCACGCAAACGATATATGCAACCACACCAAATTCGATATTCCAGACTCAATAGCGCAGTCAAAATTTCCATCAGAGGTCATTTCGATAAAAAGTGGGCCCCACTTCCAAAGGCCATTTTAAGTCAAAACCCACAAAATGGCTTGGAAAGATATCGAAAACCTCGGGACACAAAAGAAGGGTCAATCTAGACCAAACTCGACATTCCGGAGCTAACTGCACTGACGAAATTCTCATCCGAGCGCGTTTACTCAAAATGTTGACCAAAGTCAAACTTACGCCAAAATTCAAAGGCTAAAACGCCTAATCACACCAACTCACACTGAAAACCTCGAGAGTCAAGTCAACCATGCTACTAGCCTAAAATGACCCTTCTGGAGCTGATGGAATCGTCAGAATTGGATTCCGATGTCATCTTCTTGAACTTTTGATCGAAAATGATCGTTCAAGGTTCATAAGCTCCAAAACACAAAAACTCACACCAAGACCAAACGAACGACCAGGTGACTGAACTGTCAGTCCCAGCAAGTCATAAAAATGACTTGGGGTCGCTACAGGAACGCTCTAAACGACACACAGAAGGCAAGACACAAAAATGACCAAGAGGGTCATTACAATATCCACTACTAAAAAGGATTTTCGTCCGCGAAAATAAGGGTCAAGAAGTACCTGAAGTCTCAAACAAGCTGGGAAACTGCTCACGCATCTCCTGCTCGGTCTCCCAGGTAGCCTTCTCGACTGGACGATGCCTCCAACGGACCTTAACAACAGAAATGGCTCTCGAGCGCAATCTCCTTACATCTCTGGCTAGAATGACAACTGTCTCCTCTACAAATGTCAAACGATCATCCAACTCGACTGCATCATACTGGAGCACATGAGACTCATCAGGAACATACCGCCGCAACATCGAGACATGGAAAACCGGGTGGATGGTTGAAAATGCTGGAGGTAAGGCTAACTCATAAGCAACCTCCCCAACT
>NW_026031307.1:0-334 GCF_019186545.1 Solanum stenotomum
GAGGGCGACTCCCAGAAGAACGACTACCCTGGCCTGAAGAACCCGACTGAAACACCTCGCGGCCCTGACTCAAACTAGCCTCACCCCGACCACCATCTGATGCCTGAAGAGAGGCCTGTGTAGGTCTACTAGACTGACCATATCGAAACCGTCGTCCGGCCCTATCATGATAATCCCTAGACCTAGGGCGAGAGTCACTGTAGCTGCCCTCATGCCTAGCCCTCTTCTCGCTGCCCCCTTGGGCCTCGCGACGAAGATGCTCCATAGTACTAGCATGGTCAACTACATCTAAAAAAGATCGACCTGCAGAAACTAAGGACTGGGTCTCAAGCCG
>NW_026031308.1:0-251 GCF_019186545.1 Solanum stenotomum
TAATCAAGCAGTGAAATATCAGGAACCATGCAAACAACACACAACTAGCTTCAGAAATAAAGAAATCGAGAAAAACAGGAATGAGGCATTCTGTCTTGCAGCCATCTCTCGCAGATAAAAAGCTCAGTTGGACTCTAGGAATATGCCTCGCTTATCAGAATTAACAGGAACTAGTAACCGTATGTGTCATAACCAAACTCGGAAACCTTAAGAGTTTTAGCAGTAAACAATGAACCAAACTTTGATAGTAC
>NW_026031309.1:0-1772 GCF_019186545.1 Solanum stenotomum
GTACAAATGAATCATTGTGCGAAAGTATTACCGTAAGATATAAAGTATTGTTTGTGCCTCGAGGCATAAAGGGTTTTCGCAGAAGTCCTGACATTATTAAATGGAGATATGTTCTCCAGTGGTGGATGCAATGAGACTTATTTCAGTCTAGCAATAGATAAAATACTTGAATATGTATAATATCTGATTATCATGTCTAACTAGACGATGAAGGTTATATGAAAATTCTTGAAGGATTTAAAAGGTCTTAAAACAATTCCATTGAGTACCCAATGGTTCTGAGATTGCTTAACACAGAGAAAGAATCTTTTCAACCTCATGAAAATGATTTAAAATGTCATGTATTAGTGCAATTGGTGCACTTACATATTGCTGGTTATGCAAGTGCTAGAAGATTATTTGATATGCATAACGAAAGTTATGTGAAAGGATTGTCATATTATCATTCAAGTTATGACAAGAAACTAACAAATCAAGTGACTCAATGCATAGAAGATGTGTGACTTTCTTTCAGAAGAAAAGACGAGCTTCAATAAAATTGAAATGATCAATCCTCGAGTCAGAAATGAATTGATTATGTAGATGAAGGATATTTATTTGATATGCATAAAGCTCAATCGCAAATTGACTGTTTATTTACATATGGAGACACA
Organism: Solanum stenotomum; assembly: GCF_019186545.1. NCBI lineage: Eukaryota > Viridiplantae > Streptophyta > Magnoliopsida > Solanales > Solanaceae > Solanum > Solanum stenotomum. The sequence continues at coordinate 654 of NW_026031309.1, forward strand.
ACAATATCTTGGCATTCAAAGAATCAAACATTGGTAACCAATCCTTCAAAGCATGCAGAAATATTATTGATCTATGAAGTAAGTCGGGAGTGTGTTTGGTTGGAATCATAATCTATCATATTCAGAAAATATGTGATTTTCCTTTGGCAAAGGATATTCCAGCCACCATATACGAAAATAATATATAGCTCAATTGAAGGGAAGATACAATCAAAGGAGATCGGACAAAGCATATTTCATCAAAAGTCTTTTTCACACATGATCGTCAACAAAATGGTGACATAGACGTTCAAAGGCTCGTTCAAGTGATAATCTTGTAAACTTATTCACTAAGGATTGCCAACATCAATATTTGAGAAGTTGTGATATAAGATTGGAATGCATCGTCTCCGAGATATCAACTAAAGTTTTTATCAGGGGGAGAAAAATACGTGTTGTACTCTTTTCCTTAACCATGGTTTTATCCCAATTGGTTTTCCTGGTAAGGTTTTTAACGAGGCAACATTCAAAGCGTATTAAAAGATATGTGTACTCTTTTTCCTTCACTAGGATTTTTTTCTAGTAAGGTTTTAACGAGACATATTATCTATGGACATCGAAGGGGGAGTGTTATAAAATATTATAGTGTGGATGTCCACTACACCAAGAAGTTACTCTCACCCATTATCTCCATTACTTTCCTCCATTATGAAGATAACCATAACCTCCATAACCTCCAACTTTATAACACCATTATTCTTGTAACCTTTCACTTTCATAACCTCCTCCATTATATTCATGTTAATGTCATGTTTATGACTAACCTTTTGTATGCCTCTATGTTACACTATAAATAGAGGCAAGGGTTCATATTGTATACACTTGAAGACTTGGAATAATAAGAAAAGCTCTCATCTCTTGTTTTACTATTTCTATTGCTACCATCTTTTATATTTCTTGTCTTGTTTTACTTTAGTTTTACAATAATGTGCATATATTAATCAGTTTGAGTATATCTCATATGAATTATTATGTCACATATGATACATGCTCAAAATTCAATATAAATATCAATTGATGTCAACTTATTTTATGCTAAAGATATATAATAAGATGGTTTTGTAGCTAGAGTAGAGTATT